>NW_023330510.1:258559-346572 GCF_011100685.1 Canis lupus familiaris | reverse complement strand
AAACATGTTTCTCCAAACTCTAGCATGTCAGTAATGGCAGCGTACACGGGAGGGAAGTACATAGCAATACAGGCCTACCTCAAGAAAGAAGAAGTCTCCAATACACAGCCTAACCCTACACCTTAAGGAGTTGGAAAAGGAATAACAAACAAAGCCTAAAGCCTATAGAAGAGGGGAAAATAAAGATGAGAGGAGAACTAAACAATACAGAAACAACAAAGCAGTTGAATGGATAACGAAACAAAGAGATGGTTCTCAAAATAATTAAGAAATGGATCAAGCCCTAGCCAGCCTTATCACGAGAAAAGAGAAAAGGACCTAAATAAATAAAATCACAAAGAGAGAAGAGAGGATACAATCAACACCAGAAAATTAGACAATTATAAGGGAAGATATGAAGATGATACGCTAACATACTGGGAGACCTGGGAAGAAATGGACAAATCCCCAGAAATGTGGCAAGTGAGCAAACTGAAATAGAAGAAATGAAATGTGAACAGACCCATAACTAGCAAAGGAATTGAATCAGCAAGGCACCTGGGTGCCTCAATGGTTGAGCATGTGCTTTGGCTCAGGTCATGATCCCGGGGTCCTGGGGAATCAAGTCCCACATCAGGCTCCCCACATGGAGCCTCAACTTCCCTGTGTCTATACCTCTGCCTCTCTGTGGCTCTCATGAATCAATAAATAAATCTTTAAAAAATGCAAAAAGATAAAAATATGAGAAAGGACCAAAATAAAATCACAAATGAGAAAAGAAATATAACAACCAACACTAAGAGAAATACAAACGATTATAAGGAGAACATATGAAAAATATATGCCAGCAACCTAGAACCTGGAAGAATAGATCAATTCCTAGAAATATATAACATCGCAAAATGAAAAAAGGAAGAAATAAGAAACTTGGACAGATAACCAGCAAAGAAATTGAATCAGTAATTCAAGGACTCTCCCAACAGGAGACGCTTAGATCAATAGAACAGAATGGAAAGCCAAACAAAGATACAAACATGTAACTCTATGATCCATTATCGACAACGAGGCAGGAAGGAATATCCAAAGCACAAGACAGTCCTCTTCTTCAACAAACCCTAACCCTGACCCCAGGATAAGAACAAATGTTGTTGGGAAAACCAGTCCGCCAAATGCAGAAGAATGAAACTGGACCACTTTCTTACACCATATATATATATAAAATAAATTCAAAATGGATGAAAGACCTAAATGTGAGACCTGAAACCATACAAAGAAGAAAAGATAGGTAGCA
This sequence comes from Canis lupus familiaris, assembly GCF_011100685.1. Classification (NCBI taxonomy): domain Eukaryota; kingdom Metazoa; phylum Chordata; class Mammalia; order Carnivora; family Canidae; genus Canis; species Canis lupus. Next base: position 345,302 of record NW_023330510.1, on the reverse strand, counting down.
ACGTCTTTGACATTAGCCACTGGATCTTCTTTCTAGATATGCCTCTGAGGTGAGGGAAACAAAAGCAAAAATACTATTGAGAGTTCATCAAATTTAAAAGCTTCTGCAAAGTGAAGGAAACAACCAAACCTAAAAGGCAACATACAAAATGAGAGGAGATATTTGTAAACAAAATATCCAATAAAGATTTAGCATCCAAAATACATAAAGGAAATATAAATCTCAGCATCCTAAACACAAATTATCCAACTGCAGATGGGCAGAAGACATGAATGGACTTTGTCTCTGAGAAGACATCCAGATGGCCATGAAACACATGGAAAGACACTAAGCGTCATCCATCAGCAGGGAAATGCAAACCAAAACCACAATGAGATGTCACCTGACAGCCAACATAATGGCTAAAATAAAGAACAGAAGAAACAACAGGTGTCATTGAGGCTATGGAGAAGAGGGAGGCCCCTTACACTCCTGGTGGGCAGGCGAACAATTGCAGCCACTGTGGAAAACACTGCGGAGGGTCCTCGAGAAGTTGAAAATAGGGGATCCCTGGGTGGCTCAGGGGTTTGGCACCTGCCTTTGGCCGATGTCGCGATCCTGGATACCCGGGATCGAATCCCACGTTGGACTCACAGTGCATGGAGCCTGATTCTCCCTCTGCCTGTGTCTCTGCCTCTCTCTCTGTGACTATCATTAAAAAAAATTTAAAACAAAGAGCTTAAAAATAGAGCTACACTACGATTCCAAAATTGCACAGCTAGGTATTTACCCCAAGGATACAGAAGTTGTTTAGTAGATTCAAAGAGGGACACGCAGCCCAGTGTTTGTAGCAGCATTATCAACAAGAGCCAAACTGTGGATACAGCCCAGATGTCCATCGACAGATGAATGGGCAGGGACGATGTGGTAAATATACACACTGCGACATCACTCAGTCATCAGAAGGGATGAAATGAAGCCATTTACAATGACGTGGGAGAAGTGGAAGGACTTATGCTAAATGAACTCTGTCAGAGGAAGACATATACCAAATACCATACAATTGCATTCACATGTGAATTTTAAGAAACCAAACAAACTGGTAAAGGGGTGGAGGGGGGGATGAGAGAAGCAAATAAAATAAAACACTATTAACCCCAGAGAATAAACTAATAAAACCAGAGGAAAGTGGGAGGGATGGGGAATCAGGCGATTGGGATAGTGGAGAGCACCTGTGACCAGTACCAGGTGTTGTATCCAAGGGTTGAATCACTATGTGGTAAACTTGAAACTATATCATACTGTGTTTACAAAGAGGAATTCAAGTAAAACTTTAAAATAATAATTGATAGTATTGATGAAACATGTGCGCACAAGAGTTAAAATCAGAAAGGCAACTGAAAATCCAAATAAAGAGTCTTTAGAGTCACAAATCCGCTCCTTAGCTCAGCTCGGGAGAAGCCTGCCATGTCTTTTCTGACCCCAGCAGAAGCCTGGATTTTCATTCTCTGGGGAGGCCACTGACTTGGTGGAGTTATGCTATCTTTGAACCCAAAACCTAAATAGAGTGCATAAAACTAAACTGCCCAAGATACTAGGAGTCCCAGTGCAAGCACATGCCAAGACCCAAACTCTAACCATACACAGATATAACCCTAACACTACACTTAAGCCTAATGTTAACCTAAACCTTAAACAAGACCTATCACTAATCAAAAACCAAACACAAACCCCAAGACCGAAACACATTCACTGAACCTTCCTGCCAAACCTCACCCTAACTCCTAAACCTATTCTAAACCCTTAACCCTGAGCGCTACCTTAAATCTAACCCTAACCCTAACCTCTAAACCTAAACTTAACTTAATGTACTCAAATCCTATTCCTGACCTTAACCTGTACCCTAACCGTAACCCTCTAATACTAATCCTATCTCATACCCCAAACTGTACCCTAACCCTTACCCTAAAACTAACCCCTAACCCACTCCCTAAATGTATCTCTTACCCTCTTCCAAAACCGTACCCTGACCCTGACCCTGACCTGTCCCTAACCCTAACCCCTAACCAAACAATAACCCGAAACCTAGTCCTAAACCCTATCCTAACCCTAACCCTCGCCCTAATTCTAAACCTAGCCCTAACTATAAGCCTAACCCCTCACCCTAAACCCTAACCCTAACTCACACCCTAACCCCTAACCCTAACTGCAAACCTAAGCCCAATCCTAACTCTAACCATAACCCTAACCCCAACTCCTAACCTCTTGCCCTAATCCCTAGAGCCTAAACCCTAACCCTAACAGTAATCCTGTCCCTTACCCTAACCACCATCCTAACTCTTAACTACTGACCATTACCCTTATGCCTCACCTAACCTCTAATCTGTAACCATAAGCATAATCACTAACACCTAACATATAACCTAAGGCTAACCACCAACTGCCTCCCCTCCCCTAACCTTACCATTCATTCTACACTTTCACTTACCATGTGGTTCTGAGGACTCCCTTCTGATGTAGACGTGGCCCCCAATGGCTCCTCCAGAGTCCTCCAGGGGGTCCAAGCGTGCCGGGCTCCTGTGAGTGTGGACATGGCCCAACGTGTTCCTGAGTCATAGTCAGCGGGTCGAGGGACGCCGGGTCTCCTTTCACTGTGGACTATTTCTCATATCCTCTGGAAGCCTCACAGCAGGTCCTCAGGAAGCCGGGGGCTCCTGTCAGCATGGACATGGCCCCACGTCCCCCAGAAAACTCACCGCAGGTCCTGAGGGGGCTGTGGGCTCCTGTCAGCATAGACGCAGCCCCATATGTCCTGAAGCCAAAGTGCTGGTCCTGAGGAGGACGGGGTTCCTGACAGGGTTGACGTGGCCCCTCCTTTTCCTCAAGCCTCACCATAAGACCTGAGGAGGCTGGGGCCTCCTGTCAGCATGGATGTGGCCCATAATCTTCCCAAACCTTCACAGTGGGTTCTGAGGAGGCTGGAGACTCCTGTCAGTGTGGATGCGGCACCCACATTTTTCTCAGGCCTCACCACAGGCCCTGACAAGGCTGGGGTCATCTGTCTGCATGGACGCATCCCCTTATTTCCCCAAGTCTACACCGGGGGTCCTGAGGAAGTCAGGGTCCTGTTCTGTCCATGTGGCCCCAAGTCCTCCCGAAGCATCACCGAGGGTTCTGGGAGGCCGGGGCACCTGTAACCATGAATGTGGCCCCCAGCTTCCAGAAGTCTCAACTTATGTCCTGAGGGGCCTGGGAGCTCCTGCCAGAGTGGACGTGGCACCACATTTCCTGAAGCCTCCCCGCAGGTCCTGAGGCTGCTTAGGGGTTCCTGTCAGTGTGGATGCAGGCCCACAATTTACTGAAACCTCCCCACGGGTCCTGAGGTGGCTCAGGGCTCCTGTCAGTGTGGATGTGGACCCACATCTTCCTGAAGACTCCCCGCGGGTCCTGAGGCGGCCCAGGGCTCCTGTCAGGGTGGATGCAGGCCCACATCTTCCTAAAGCCTCACTGCGGGTCCTGAGGAGACTGGGGCTCCTGTCAGCATGAACGCGACCCAATTTCCCCCTGAAGACTTCCCGAGGGTCCTGTGGAGGCTTCAGCTCATCTCGTAGATGCGTCCCCACATCCCCCTCAGGCCTCTCCAGCACAGGCTGGCTCCTGTTAGTGCAGGCAGAGGAGGCCTACTGCACATGGGCGCCCCATGGGAGGGGGCTGGGCTGGACTCGGGCGCCCCATGCGGGACACTCATGCGCTACAGGAGGCTCTGCAGGAGGCAACGTGTGCTGCATTGGCCCCACCTGCCTCCTTTCAGGCTCCACCGGGGGCCTGTTAGCTTCGGAAACATCTCAATGAAAAGGAGCCGAACACCTGGCTTCCCCAAAAATACTTCAGGACAAGGAATTGGAGCCCAAAGGACGCGAAATGAAATGTGGACCAGACTTTTACCACGTCCTGCAAATCTCACTCAACTCTCTTCCACTGTGGGCGGGACCGCAGGTTGGTGCAGCCGCCCTGGAAACAGTGTGGAGGCCCCTCAGGAAGTTAAAATAGAGCCATCCTGTGACCAGCAGGTGAGCGGCCTGGAGCTCACTCCGAAGATACAGATGCAGTAAGAAGTGGGAAAACTGCACCCCAATGTCCACAGCAGCCGGGTCTACAGTAGCCACACTGTGGGAGGAGCCTCGGTGCCCTGTGGCAGATGATGGATAAAGAGGATGGGAGATAGATGATGGTCATAGAGAGAGGAATGGAACTCAGCTATCAAAGAGAAGGAAATCTTGCCATTTGCAATGATGTGGATAGAACTAAAGGGATCATGTTAAGTGAAGTAAGTCACTCGGGAAAGAGAATGACCGTGTGGTGTCATTCATAGGTGGAATTCAAGAAGCAAAGCAGATGAACTACTGTGAAGGGAAGTTAAGACAAATAAGATCAAAACAGATGCAGGAAATACAGACTCTTAATGATAGGAAATGAACTGAGGGTCGCTGGAGGGGTGGGGGCATAACAGGGGAAATAGGAAAGTGCTGCATCTCACTCTGTCCTACTTCTCAAATACTGATTTGCTGTCCGGGGTTATTTGTTGAGGAGGATGGATGTTATGTTTTTTTTTTCTTATTTCTAAGTTCTGCCACCATGATTTTGATAGGAATGACATTGAAACTGAGGGTGGCTTCAGCAACTGTGGACATTTTCACAAGATGAGGCTCCCACCCCACGAGCCCAGGAAGGCCTCCGACCCTGGTATGGCTCAGTGTACAAGTCTTGTGCTCCTTTGGTTCAGTCTCATTATTTCTCCTTGATGCTCCTGAGAAGGCCTTCACGTGCTTCCTTTCCTTCCTGAGTGCTCATTGTCGGGATACAGCAAGGCTACTCTGCTTTGTAGGGTCAGTTTGTGTCCCTTGACTTTCCTGAACTCACTCCTTAGTTCTAACCGGTTTCGGTGTAGACTCTCGTGTTTCCTGTTTCTACTTCCGCATCTTCAGCATATAGGGACAGTGTGACGTCCCCCTTCCAGGTGTGGAACCTTTTATTTTTACAGCTTAATGTCCTAGAAAGCCCCACAATTGAATCAAAACTGAGCCCAGGCCAAGGGCAGGAAGCCCCTATTAGAATGAGAACAGAGCTCATTGCGCTTGAATGCCCAAATCAAAATATAAACAAAACTTGAGGAATTACTCCAGCCCTTCTGGAGGTCCCTGAGACTAGCCCTTAAAACTAAGCTAAAACCTACCTCAGGGTACAAGTCCCTGCTCCGCTCTGTCGGGTACACTTGGACACAAGCTCGAGGTGGTAAATAAACCCTCGTGTGTTTGCATCAGTGTCAGCTTCTCGGAGGTTTCTCGGATTCGCAATCTTAGGCACAACAGTCTGAGATAAAAAAAGAAAACCAAAAGAAGCTCGGACGCAGGTAGTGATCGCAGGATTCTGAGAGAAGCGGCAGAGACCCGGGGGCTTGGGGGCTCTTCTGGGGAGGCCCCTGCAGATTGGGGGTAGGATGCTCAGCCCCAGAGCCAGAGGACCCAGAGACCCCACCCATATCCCGCCCATCTGGGCCAGGTCTGAGGGAGCAGCACAGCGCCACCCGCTGGGGGCCAGACGCGCTGACGCCCACCCCGCCTCTGACGCCACTGATGCATCTCGCAGGCAGATGTGCACCTGACAATCAGCGCCATGAACAATCCCCAGACCCTGCACAGACCACTCGCTGCCCCAAGGTGTCGGACCACAGCGGCTGCAGAGCTTCAGCTCTGCTTGGAAAGTAGGGTCTAGCTTCCTTTGTACTTTGTGCTTTATTTTCATTTATTTTCTTTGATTCCTTTTTATTAATTGCCTTATTTAATTTTTATGTATGTACCTTATATATTTCTCATTTTTAGATTCATGGTACTTTAATTGTGTTTCTTATTTTGGGATTTAGAATCTTTTAACAACCAGGCAAAAATGATCTGGTAGTTTTTTTGGGTAGGGCAGTTGTTATTGTTTTTCTTGGTTTTTCTTTTTCTTCCTTCTTTCTTTTCTGGAAAAAAATAATGAGATGTAGAAATTCACCTCCATAAAATAATATGAGGTAGTACTCACAGCCAGGAAGTCCATCAATACAAATATATGATGTCTAACTACAGTCTAAAACAATGATTTAAAGATAGCATCTGGGCTGGAAAAAGAGCACAGAATAAAACTAGAGAATCCTTTACTGTAGAAATAAAAGAAGTAAAATCTAGTCAGGCCAACGTTAAAAATGCTATAACTGAGATGCAGTACTAAGTGGAAGCATTAAAAACTAGGAAGGGGAATCCCTGGGTGGCGCAGAGGTTTGGCGCCTGCCTTTGGCCCAGGGCGCGATCCTGGAGACCCAGGATCGAATCCCACATCAGGCTCCCGGTGCATGGAGCCTGCTTCTCCCTCTGCCTGTGTCTCTGCCTCTCTCTCTCTCTCTCTCTCTGTGACTATCATAAATAAAAAAAAATAAAAAATAAAAAAAAATAAAAAAAAGGAAGGTTATGGACCACAAAGGCAGATTTCGGAACTCAGCCACTTATTAAAACAATAACATTCATATCATGGGAGACTCCCAAGATGAAGACAGAGGAAAGGTGGGCTTGCTCAGCCATTAGAAATGACAAATAACCACCATTTCCTTCAACGTGGATGGAACTGGAAGGTATTATGCTAAGTGAAGTAAGTCAATCAGAGAAAGACAAATATTGTATGTTCTCATTCACTTGGGGAATATAGATAATAGTGAAAGGGAATATAAGGGAAGGGAGAAGAAATGTGTGGGAAATATCAGAAAGGGAGACAGAACATAAAGACTCCTAACTCTGGGAAATGAACTAGGGGTGATGTAAGGGGAGGAGGGCGGGGGTGGGGGTGAATGTCTTCCTCCTCCCTGGTTTTCCCACAGGAAATGAAGGAGGAGGCCCTGGTCTCCTCCAGGGACATCACTCAGGTGGACCTGGACGTCAACAGGATGTTCAGCAGTCACATCATACTTTGGGACTACTACGGGTTAGGGTGAGGTTGAGGGGCCAGGGGGGATCAGGACCCAGGGGAGGACCAGGGGATTCTGGGTAGGGAAAACGGGGCTTCTGAGGCAGGAGGCAAAACAGCAGCAAACAACACACCACGCCATGGTAGGGTGTTGGGGATGACCTCTATGCCCACACCCCCAGGGCCTCGGGGATGAGGAGGCAACTAGGATGGGGCCTCCAGAGATTGCCATGGGAGCTGGACCCCAAAGGGAGAGGGACTGCCCCCTGAGAAGCAGGGGATGGGTGGGGGATGTGAGGGGCATGAACCAGACCTGGGGGCCAGGCGGCATGGCCATGGCTGGAGCAGGACACACATCGATCCCATAAAGGTCGGACAGGTCAGAGTGACACCCAATCTCGGTGCTTTATATATTTCTAAATTCTATGCATTTGATTTGAGACAATTTGCAATTTGAAAACACACATAGTATGATGAACCCCAGATAATGCCCCCGGTCCAGCCAGGGCCCTGCACTGTCCACACCCGGCCCTAGGGGCAGGGGTCACAGCAAACCCCAGACTGGTGTCGCCTTCAAGTGTAGACGTCTCCTTGTGCATCTTCGAGGAGGGGATGCCCTGTGTCCGCAGGCCCCCCACGACATCCCCCTCATTCCCCACTCCCACTCCATCCCCCTACATCATCATCCCCAATTGCATCCCACCTACACCAACCCCTCAAACCCACACAGCCCCACACAATCCCCACCCACACTATACCCCAACACCTTCCGCCCTACACCATCCACCACACTCCACCACCATCATACCCCTGCCCCCACACCTTCCACCCCCACAACATTGGCCCCCAGCAAGCACCCGGTACAGGTGCCCCCTGTGGGACAAGCTCAGCCTCCACGGGGTTCTCTGGATACCCTGCTCCCATCAGAAGCCCGGGTGTCCCATAGAGTACCCAGGGGATGCAAGGAGGAGGGAAGACAGGGAGCCCCCGACAGGGTGTGTGCAGGTGAGTGCTCTGTCTCCACCCACTGTCCCTCCTGGAAGGCGGCTTACACTGCACAGGACACCAGCCCCTAACCCAGGGGTATTTGGGCTGGCCTGGCCCCGGGCTCTGTGAGGGCGGGGGTGATTTGAGCCCCCAACCCAGTCCCAACAAAAAGACTAATGGGATCCAGCCCCCCATGGCCCTGTCCAACCCTGGATTCTGGCCCCGGGCTGAGCGAGCCCTCTCACAGCTGGATGTGGCCTCCTGGACACTGGGCGTGCTCCACAGATCCAGTCGCTGACCTAGGGCAGCCCTGGGGATCCCAGGACACCCAAGGTTGGGGAGGGAAGAGGTGGGCCGGTGGGACCCACCCACACCCACACTAGGAGGCAGACTCCTGCAGGTGCTGGGGCCCCAGTGGCCCCGTGGCTGGGGTCCAGCTGCCCTGCGAGGACCCAGCTAGGAACCCATGAGCTGCAGGTCAAGGTCAGCTCTGCTGTCCTCAGAACCATCTCTCAGGCTGAAACCTCAGGACACACGCCCCCACCCGAGGTCCACACATGCTCCCAGGTGGGGGACTCCAGCACTCGCACCCCACCCATGTGATTCTTGCCCTCCCCTAAAGGACAGACATTCCCTCCACAGAGGAAGGCGCACACCCTCCACTCTGAGCCCATTTGCTGTAGAATGTCAATAAAGTGTTGTGATGCGAAAATGGACAGACGGACCGTTTCTGTGTCTCCCAGAACTCTGTGCATGGGGCGTGGATAGATACACAGAGAGGAGGAGGGGACACCACCCAGTCCCCAAACACTCCCTGTAGGGTCACCGCAAGGCACACACAGCTGACGTCCCCACGTGCCGTCCAGGGGCAGCCAGACGCCAGGGTCAGGACCCCACAAACTATACTGTGACTCAGCCTGTGCCCAACAGGCCAGGAGGGCCTAGGACAGAGTGACGGCCACTGAGCCTCAGGTCAGCAGGGTCTCTGTAAAGCGACCTGGGAGGTCTGTGCTCCCTCTGTCAAGGGGACCGGGGCTGGCTGGTTTCTGGGGTACCTTCTCCCCTCCCCGTATCTCTGTGCCTGTGTGCCTGGGGAACAGCAGGCCTATGGGGCTGTCAGCGTGACCCTGGATGGAATGTCAGGACAGCAGCCCTTGTGTTGTGCCCAAGATTGCAAATCCAAGAAACCACCGTTGAGCCGTCACTGATGCAAAATCCCGAGGATTTCTTTACAACCTGGAGCTTGAGTCCAAGTGCCCCCAACACAGCGGAGCAGGAATTTGGACCCTGAGACTAAGAGGCGTAGCAGCTTTAAAGGGGCCAGTGGCCCATGGGATACACAGAAAGTTGCACAGTCGTGTCGGTCCACACGCAGGTGGCCGATTGAATGACACCTTACCCTATAGGATCCACTTGACCTGGCCTATTTCTTTGGTGAGAATCGGCGTGCAGTTTTGGCGGGCACAAAGCAGGGTTACATTGTTATGAGCCGATTTCTGATTAGGGTGTGCCCAGCAGCATGACTGGGTTGGGGCAGCGCCTTAAGACATAAGCAGGTTATGTGGGGGTCATAGGGGAGGTGGAGGGTGTAGCACAAAATGGAATCAGTCCTGCTCTGCTTGTCCAGGGGTAGGGGATTTTTGTTAAATTTCCTGGGTCCCACACTTGCAGCTCATGCACCTGGGCCACCCTCACCAGGTGGACTCAGTGTGCACACCTTGTGGTGCTGGATCTCTCACACCAGCGTGTAGAGGGCACCCTCCTCGCCCTAGTGAGTAGGGGCTGGGTGAGCATGGGGCTCGGCATGAAGGCCAGGCAGCACAGGGGACCGAGGAACCCCAGCCCCATCACCACCCCTACTCCCACACACAGGCTGCACCATGGCTCCCCGTAATGGGCACCTGGCGCCTCTGGAGATCCCCCCAGGGCGGCCCCGAGGTCCCGCTCCCTGCTGGAGAGGCATCGGGGAGAAGAGAAGCAGCTGGCGCTCAGCGGGACCCACTGCCTGACATAGGAATGTGGCCGAGCCAGACCTTCCAGCTCAGCTGACCTTCCAGCGGAAAGTCACTGCACGAGCCAGCCCCGGGTCGGCCAGGAGAGTCCAGCTAGCTGCCCAGCGCCAGCTCCAGAAATGATGTTCTGCCAACCATTTCGGTGTTTGGGTGACCCAGCCAGAGGATCCAATAGCTGCACGTGATAGCTGCATGTGATAGACACACACACACCCCGAAACCAACAAAAGTCGGAATCCCCCAGTGTTGTCAAACAGCCGTCGAATGGTTACATACACGACGCTATGGTCCCCAGTAGGATACATGGAAGACGCTATAAATCACGACTGCAGAGGTGCTGGAGGCACGGAGATGTGCCTGCTGGGTTCCAACAAGGAGAGCAGAGGGCTAGGAAGCATACTTCAATGGGGGGGCCCCTCTTAGGAAAGGACACCAGGTCCCTGTGAAGGCTACGGATTGTGAAATCTTTCCTCCTCTCCTTCAGCTTCTGGATTTCCTCCTCCTTTCTTCTTCCTAATTCTAGTTTACCCTCCACCCTGCATCCAAAACAATGACCAAAGAGGCTTCTTTATGATATCCGATCCTAAAAGGATGCTGAGCTCTGGCTACAGGGTTCAGAAACGATCATTTTCTAGGTGTATGCTGATCCCCCGAACTCGTGCCTTCATGGCTCTTCTCTCCCTACAGAACGAGGGGAACCACAGGTCTTACAATGAAAGACGCCCACTTCCACTCGGGCGGGACTGTCCCTTGTGGAGTACGTCATCTGGGCCAAGTAGTCCAAATGGGGTGATCAAGAATAGGTCGCAGGTGAGACATAAGCAAGCACTTACCTTTGATATCATGCTTTATTTGTTCATCCATTTATTATTTGTTAAATATTTTAATTTTATGTCCTGTCTATACCCAACACGGTGTTCAAACTCATAACCCTGAGTTCAAGATACCCCAACCAGGCCAGCCAGGCACCCCAGTGCCATGTTTCATAACTCTTTGCTTCCTTGCCTATCTCTGCATCGAACTGGAACATTGAGTCCTTGACGGGGAGCTTTAGTAACCTCCGAATCCTAGAATGTTCTCACTGTATCCCAATCCTAGATTGACATTTACCATTGAATAGCACTTTAAATAAATAGTCAGTAAGATAACTACTACAGAAAAGGAAATTATCAAATTTTCACGTATGTGGTCCCTGCTCCCTGGGCTCCCAGGGAAGCTATGGTTTCTTTAACATTGATCAAGGTCCAAATGACTCCACCACACCTCAAAGCGTGGGCTCAGTTTCTGCCCTGACACATGCAACACCCCTGCTTCAATTAACATGTATCAATCAATCAAAGGGAGCCTAACTGGCTCAGTGTGGTTCGTAAGAACATGGGACTCTTGTTCTTGGGGTAGCATGTTCAAGCCCAATGTTGGCTGTAGAGATTACAGAAAAATAAAATCTTAAAAATATCAATAAGTTTATCTTGGGGAGACATACAAGGGCAGGGATCCAGCTGATGGTTCTACGCACAATATTATGCAGCAGAGCACAAAATGTGAACTTTCAGATGTCTCCTAGAGTGGGGGACACACCAGCCTTAAGGTGTTCAGGTGGAGAAGTCAGGGGCAGTCCCTGGAGCGACAGGGTGGGCTCAGGATCCACAGGTCCCAAGGATGGTGGCACCAACTGTTCCCAGGCACAGGAGTGGGAATACGGCTGGGAGCAGTGGGACTCGGGCCAGCTCTCTGCCCTGTGTGGCCATAAGCTGCAAACCCCTGTGCAGTCACGGGGCCACGTTCCTGGGACAGGCCAGCAAAGGCCAGGAGTGCGAGGACACCCTCCCGGGCAGGAAGAGCACAGGTCTCCACCAGGGCAGCCCCTAAAATTTGGAGTTTTAAACTTCAGTAACTTGTCTGTGTGGAGGCTGACAAAATTGAGGCGGTTCCACTTTAAGTTCACTGTTAGCACAAGTACTGCCATCCCAGGCCCCTGTGAATAAGAGCTAAAATTTACATTACTTCAGTTACAGGAAAAGGAAAAAAAAACAGCTTACAGCTTAAGGTCCCAGAAAGCCCCATATTAGAATGAGAACAGAGCTCAATGCCCTTGAAGGCCCCATATCAAAATGTAAACAGAACTTGAGGAATTGCTCCAGCCCTTCTGGAGGTCTCCGAGACCAGCCCTTAAAACTAAGCTAAAACCCACTTCGGGGTCCAAGTCCATGCTCCGCTGTGTCAGGTGTACTTGGACGCAAGCTCGAGTTTGGAAATCAACCATCGTGTGTTTGCATCGGTGTCGGCTCCTCAGTGGTTTCTCGGATTTGCAATCTTGGGCACAATACCTCCATGTCCCCTCCCCACCTGGGCTGACCACCTGTCCCCTCCCCCACAGGCTGACCCTCAGTCTCCTCCCCGCCAACAACAGCTTGGAACAGGCCCTCACACAGGTCCCATGGGCTCGGTGGGTACTCCCGCCATCCCCGGCCTCCCAGGGCAAGGCAGGAGGTTTCGGCAGACCCACTCCCATGGTGTCCCCAGGGCTCCCTGCCCAGCATGGCAGCTCGTGACAGGTCGGGGTCTGTGTCCCTGATGCGGGCTCCTGCTCCCCGGTTTTCCCACAGGAAATGAAGGAGGAGGCCCTGGTCTCATCCAGGGACATCACGCAGATAGACCTGGACATCAACAGGACGTTCGGCAGCCACACTATGTTTTGGGCCTGCTAGGGGGTCGGGTGAGACTGCTGGGCCAGGGGGCTTAGGGGCCCCAGGGGAGGCCTGGGGGCTTCTGGGTAGGGAAAACGGGGCTTCTGAAGCCGGGGGGAGCAACAGCAGGCAACAACACACCGCTCCATGGTAGGGTGATGGGGATGACCCACATGCCCCCAACCCCGGGGCCTCTGGGATGAGGATGCCAATTGGATGGGGCCTCCAGTGGTTTCCATGGGAGCTGAACCCCAAAGGGGAGAGGGATGGCGCCCTGAGAAGCAGGGGATGGGGTGGGGGACGTGGGGGGCAGGAACCAGACCTGGGGGCCAGGCGGCATGGCCGCGGCTGGAGCAGGAAACACATCAATCCCATGAGGGTCGGACGGGTCAGAGTGACACCCACTCTCGGTGCTTTATATATTTCTAAATTCTATGCATTTCATTTGAGACAATTTGCAATTTGAAAACATACATAGTATGATGACCCCCAGATAATGACCCCGGTCCAGCCAGGGCTCTGCACTTACCACACGGCGCCACAGGGGCAGGTGTCACAGCAAACCCCAGACTGGGGTCGCCTTTAACTGTAGACGTCTCCTTGTGCATCTTAGAGGAAGGGGATGCCCTGTGTCCGCAGGCCCCCCACGCCATCCTGCTCATTCCCCACCCCCACATCATCCCCCTACATCATCATCCCCAATGGCATTCCACATAACACCATCCCCCTCACAGCCACACAGCCCCACACAATCCTAACCCACACTACACCCCAACACCATCCCCCCTACACCATCCCACACACTCCACCACCATCATGCCCCTGGTCCCACACCATCTACCCCACACCATCGGCCACCAGCAAACCCGGTACAGGTGCCCCCTGTGGGACATGCTCAGCCTCCCTGGGATTCTCTGGATACCCTGCTCCATCAGAAGACCGGGTGTCCAATAGAGCACACAGGGGTTGCAGGGAGGAGGGAAGGCACGGAGTCCCCAACAGAGTGGGTGCAGGTGGGTGGTGCAAAGGACCCACTGTGCCCTGCCTCTGCCCACTCTCCCTCCTGGAGGGTGACACACCCTGCACAGGACAACAGCCCCTAACCCAGTGGGACCTGGGCTGCCCTGGCACCAGGATCTGTGGGGGCTGGGTTGATTTGGGCCCCGCCCAGGCCCAACACAAAGACTAATGGGTTCCAGCTCCCCATGGCCCTGGGCAGCCCTGGATTCTGGCCCCACGCTGAGCGAGCCCTCTCACAGCTGGATGTGGCCTCCTGGGCCCTGGGCGTGACCCACATATCCAGGTCGCTGACCTAGGGCAGCCCTGAGGATCCTGGTACACCCCAGGGTGGGGAGAGTAGAGGTACACCGGTGGGCCCCACCGGCACTCACACCAGGAGGCAAGCTCCTCCAGATACTGGGGCCCCAGGGGGCCTGAGGCCGGGATCCAGCTGCCCTGTGGGAACCCTGACAGGAGCCCATGAGCTGCAGGTCCAGTTCAGCTCTGCTGTCCTCAGAACCGTCTCTCAGGCTGAAACCTCAGGACACACGCCCCCACACGGAGTCCACACATGCTCCCAGGTGGGGGACTCCAGCACTTGACCCTCAACCCATGTGATTCTTGTCCTCCCGTAAAGAACAGAAAGGTCTCCCTCCCCAGGTGAAAGCACGCACCCACGGCTCTGAGCCCATTTACTGTAGATAGTCAATAAAGTGTTGTGCACAGCCAGCCCTTTTCTGTGTCTCCCAGAATTCTGTGCACGGGGCGTCGAGAGACCCACAGAGAGGTCGAGGGGGTATCACCCAGGCCCCAAACAGCCCCTGCAGGGGCACCGCAAGGCACACACAGCTGACGTCCCCACGTGCCTTCCAGGGGCGGCCAGTCGCCAGGGTCAGGACCCCACAGACTATACTGGGACTCAGCCTGTGCCCCATGGGCCAGAATGGGCTAGGACAGAGTGACAGCCAGGGAACTTCAGGTCACCAGGGTCTGTGCAAAGCGACCTGGGAGGTCTGTGCTCCCTCTGTCCAGGAGGCCGGGGCTGGCCCGGTTCCGGGGCACGTACTACCCTCCCCGCATCCCCATGCCAGTGTGCCTGTGGCACAGAGGGCCTGTGGGGCGCTCAGCGTGGCCCTGGAAGGGATGTCAGGACAGCAGGCCCTTGTGTTGTGCCCAAGACTGCGAATCTGAGAAACCACCAAGGAGCCGAGACCGGTGGAAACTCCGAGGGTTTCTCTACAAGCTGGAGCTTGGGTCCAAGTGCACCTGACACAGCGGAGCAGGGACTTGGACCCCGAGACCAAGAGGCATAGCAGCTTTATAGGGTCAGTGGACCGTGGGATATGCAGAAATTTGCAGTCATGTCGGTCCACACGCAGGTGGCTGATTGAATTACAACTTACCCTATAGTATCCACTTGAGCTGGCCTATTACTTTGGTCAGAATCGGTGCGCAGTTTTGGGGGACACAAAGTAGGGTTACATTGTTATGAGCCAATTTCCGATTAGGGTGTGCCCAGCAGCTTGACTTGGGTGGGGCAGCGCCTTAAGCCATAAGCTGCTCATGTGGGGGTCATAGGGAAGGTGGCGGGTGTAGCACAAAATGGAATCAGTCCTGCTCTGCTTGTCCAGGGGTAGGGGATTTTGTTAAATTTCCTGTGTCCCAACTTGCAGCTCGCGCACCTGGGCAACGCTCACCAGGCAGATTCAGCGTGCACACCTTGAGGTGCTGGATCTATCACAGCAGCGTGTGGAGGACACCCTCCTCGCCCTAGTGAGTAGGGGCTGGGTGAGCATGGGGCTCGGCCTGAAAGCCAGGCAGCACAGGGGACTGAGGAACCCCAGCCCCGTCCCCACCCCGACCTCCACACACAGGCAGCCTCAGGGCCCCCGCCATGGGCACCCGGCTCCTCAGGAGCTCCCCCCAGGGCGGCCCCGAGGACTGACTCCCTTCTGGAGAGGCATCGGGGAGAAGAGAAGCAGCCGGCGCTCGGCAAGACCCACTGCCGGACATGGGAATGTGGCCGAGCAGACCTTCCAACTCAGCTGACCCTCTGGCTGAAATTCACTACAGGAGCGAGCCCCGGGTCAGCCAGGAGAGCCCAGCTAGCCACCCAGCATCAGCACCACAAATGATGTTTTACCAACCATTTCGGCATTTGGGTTACCCAGCCAGAGGATCCGATAGCTGCACGTGATAGCTTCATGTGATACACACACACACCCCACAACCAACAAAAGTCAGAATCCCCCCAATGTTGTCAAACAGCAGCTGGATGGTTACATACACGACGCCGTGTTTCCCAAAAGGATACCTGGAAGACGCTATAAACCATGACTGCAGAGGTGCTGGAGGCACGGAGATGTGCCTGCTGTGTTCCAAAAAGGAGCACAGAGGGGCAGGAAGCATCCTACGGAGGGGGTGCCCCTCCTAGGAAAGGACACCAGGTCCCTGTGAAGGCTACGGATGGTGAAATCTTTCCTCCTCTCTTTCAGCTTCTGCTTTTCCTACTAAATGCCATTTTCTTCAATCATAATAACAAAAATTTATTTTATGTTTTTAAATTTCTTTTTATTGGAGTCCAATTTGTATGAATTCTTTCTTCAGCAAGGGTGTCATTCAGGATAGAGAGAAAGATTTTCCCAGAAAGGCAAAGTATAAAGGAGTTCATGACCGCTAAACCAGTCCAGTAAGGAATGTTAAGAGGGACTCTTCTAGTGGGGGAGAAAAAGAGACCAAAAGCAACAAAGACTAGAAAGGCCCAGAGAACGTCACCAGAAACACCAACTCTACCAGGTAACACAAAGGCACAAAGTTCATATCTTTGAATAATCACTCTGAATGCTGATACTAAATGCTCCAATCAAAAGATATAGGGTATCAGAGTGCCTTAAAAAACAGGATCCGCGATGCCTGGGTGGCTCAGGGGTTGAGCCTCTGCCTTTGACTCAGGGTGTGATCTCAGAGTCTGGGATCGAGTCCCATATTGGGCTGCTGGTGGGGAGCCTGCTTCTCTCTTGGCCTAATTTTCTGCCCCCCCCTCTCTCTATCTCTCTCTCATGCTCTCAAAAATAAAATTGTTATTAAAAAAACAAGGTCCGTCGGTATGCTGCCTACTAGATGCTCACCTTAGACCTATAGACAACAGCAGATTGAAAGTCAGGGGATGGAAAATCATCTATCACGCTAATGGTTATGAAAAGAAAGCTAGAGGACCAATACTTATATTAGACAAACTAGATTTGAAACCAAACCCTGGGGTTCCCCTGGAGGCTCAGTGGTTGAGCATCTGCCTTCGGCTCAAGGTGTGTTCCTGGGATCCCAGGATTGAGTCCCACATCGGCATCCATTTGGGGAACCTCTCTCCCTCTGCCTATGTTTCTGCCTCTGCTTCTCTGTGTATCTCTCATGAATAAATAAATAAAATATTCAATCTCAAAAAAGAAAGAACAAATACTGTAAGAAGTGATGAAGAAGGGCATTATTTCATAGTTAAAAAGACTATCAGGATCAAACAACTAAATATTTATGCTGCCAACATGGGAGTACCTAAATATGGAAACCAAATACCAATAAACGTACAGGAACTCACTGATAATAATACAATGACAGGGGATTTTAACACCTACTCACTTATGGCAATTGTCCAATCATCTATGCAGAAAATCAACAGGGGAACAATAGCCTTGACACACTGGACCACAGGGACTCAACAGATATAGTCTGAACATTTCTTCCTAAAGCAAAATACACATTCCTTTCAAGTGCACATGGGACATTCTCCAGAACAGATCATATCATGGGCCACAAATCAGCCCTCAACAGGTACAACAGGTACAAGAAGGTTGATATCACACCCTGTACATTTTTTTAACACGACGCTATGAAACACGAAGTCGACAGTAAGAAAAAAATTTGGACAGACCAAAAATACATGGAGATTATGAACATCCTACTAGAGAATGAATGGAGCAACCAGGAAATTAAAGAGGAAATTTAAAACAAATGAAAATGAAAACATGTTTCTTCAAACCTCTGGGATGTAGCAAAGGCAGTCCAAAGAGGGAAGTACATAGCAATACAGGCCTATCTCAGGAAACAAGAAGTGTCTAATACACAACCTAACCTTACACCTAAATGAGCAGGAAAAGGAATTGGAAACAAAGCCTAAAGCCTACAGAAGAAGGGAAAAAATAAAGATGAGAGCAGAAATAAACAATACAGAAATAAAAAAAAAACAGTAGAATGGAATAACGAAACTAAGAGCTGGTTCTTCAAAATAATTAATAAAAAAGGGATCCCTGGGTGGCGCAGCGGTTTGGCTCCTGCCTTTGACCTGGGCGCGATCCTGGAGATCCGGGATCGAATCCCACGTCGGGCTCCTGGTACATGGAGCCTGCTTCTCCCTCTGCCTGTGTCTCTGACTCTCTCTCTCTCTCTCTCTGTGACTATCATAAATAAAAAAAATTAATAAAATGGATCAAGCCCTAGCCAGCCTTATGACGAGAAAAGAGAAAAGACCTAAATAAATAAAATCACAAATGAGAGAAGAGTGATCACAATCAACAGCAGAAAAATAAGACAATCATAAGGGAATACTATGAAAGATTATATGCTAACAAATTGGGAGACCTGGAAGAAATGGACAAATCCCTAGAAATGTGCAAACAAGCAAAACTGATATAGGAAAAAATAGAAAATGTGAACAGACCCATAACTAGCAAAGGATTGAATCAGAAAGGCACCTGGGTGCATCAGTGTTTGAACATATGCTTTGGCTCAGGTCATGATCCCGGGGTCCTCGGGAATCAAGTCCCACATCAGGCTCCCCGCATGGAGCCTCATTTTCCCTGTGCCTATAGACCTATGCATCTCTCTGTCTCTCATGAATACATAAATAAAATCTTTAAAAAAGAAAAAAGATAAGAAGATGAGAAAGGACCCAAATAAAATCACAAATGAGAAAAGAGAAATAACCACCAACACTAGAGAAATACAAACAATTACAAGAGAATATGATGAAAAAATATATGCCAGCAACCTAGAACCTGGAAGAAATAGATAAATTCCTAGAAATATATAACATAGCAAAAATGAAAAATGAAGAAATAAGAAATTTGAACAGACAGTTAACCAGCAAAGAAATTGAATCAGCAATCAGGGTTCTCCCAACAGGAGACGCTTAGATCAATAGAACAGAATGGAAAGCCAAAACAAGATACAAACATGTATCTATGACCCATAATGGACAACAAGGCAGGAAGGAATATCCAATGGCACAAAGACAGTCTCTTCAACAAACCCTAACCCTGATCCCAGGATAAGAACAAATGGTGTTGGGAAAACCAGGCAGCCAAATGCAGAAGAATGAAACTGGACCACTTTCTTACACCATATATATAAAAAATAAATTCAAAATGAATGAAAGACCTAAATGTGAGACCTGAAAGCATAAAAAGAAGAAAAGATAGGCAGCAACGTCTTTGACATTGGCCATTGGATCTTCTTTGTAGATATGCCTCTGAGGTGAGGGAAACAAAAGCAAACATCCTATTGGGACTTCATCAAATTGAAAAGTTTCTGCAAAGTGAAGGAAACAACCAAAGCTAAAAGGCAACATACAGGAGGAGGGGCAAGATGGCGGAAGAGTAGGGTCCCCAAGTCACCTGTCCCCACCAAATTACCTAGATAACATTCACAACATCCTGAAAATCTAGGAATTAGGCCTGGGATTTAAACAGAGAACAGATCAAATGCTACAGTGAGAAAAGTTCACGCTTCTATGAAGGTAGGAAGATTGGAAAAAGAAATAAAGAAACAAAAGGCATCGAAGGGGGAGGGGCCCCACGAGGAGCCAGGCTAAGGCCAGGCCAAAAGCCCCCGGTCAGGAGAGCTCTGTCCCAGAGAAGCAGGATCTGCACCAATCTTCCTAGGCGGAATAGCATTTGCAGGGGTTCAGAGCAGGACCCCAGGAGGGCGGCGATACCCACGTGCTCCCTGGGACACTAACAGACACCTGCACTCCAAGGAGAGTGCACCAAGCTCCCTAAGGGCTGCAGGGCACATGCACTGACTTGGGAGCAGCTCAGAGGGGCTCGGGCAGGGCTCTGCGTGGAGGGGGTTGCATGCCCCGGGAGCAGCTTGGCGGCAGTGCCTCTGGCAGAAGAAGGGGCTCCGTGCAGAGGGGGCTGCGTGGCTCCGGGAGCAACTCGGAGGTGCTCAGGCAGCGGCTCCCTGAGGGGGCTGCATGACCAGGAGCAGCTCAGAGGGGCTAGGCGGCAGCTCTGGGGAGAGATGGCTGGGCGGCCAGGAGAGCGAATCCAACAGCACAGGCCCCAGAGCACAGGGCGCCAGGACACAGCCCAGGATTTGGCCTCCCCTGGGACAGGCAGAGGCCCGGATGGCCCAGGACAACAAGGATGCTCCTGCCCAGAGCTGAGCAGATCAGCGGCCCCACCCCAGAGCCTCCAGGCCCTGCAGATGGACTGCTCTGGAGTTACTGTGGGTGCTGAATACAGGTTTCCAGAGCTGGCCACTGCCACTGGGGTTGTTCCTCCTAGGGCCTCACAGGGTAAACTACCCTCACTGAGCCCTGCACCAGGCAGGGGACAGAGCAGCTCCCCCAAGTGCTAACACCTGAAAATCAGCACAACAGGCCCCTCCCCTAGAAGACCAGCTAGACGGACAAGTTCCAGGGGAAGTCAAGGGACGTTAAGTATACAGAATCAGAATATACTCCCCCATGTTTTTTTTTATTTCTGATTGCTTCCCCCACCCTTTTTCTCCCCTTTCTTTCTATTTCTTTCTCTTATTATTCCCTTTTTTCTTCTTTCTTCCTTTATTCTTTTTTCTTTTTCTCTTTTCTTTCCTTCTTTCTCTCCTCTCTTTTTCTCCTTTTCCCAATACAATTTGTTTTTAGCCACTCTGCACTGAGCAAAATGACTAGAAGGAAAACCTCACCTCAAAAGAAAGAATCAGAAACAGTCCTCTCTCCCACAGAGTTTCAAAATCTGATTTACAATTCAATGTCAGAAAGCCAATTCAGAAGCACGATTATACAGCTACTGGTGGTTCTAGAAAAAAGCATAAAGGACTCAAAAGACTTCATGGCTGCAGAATTTAGATCCAATCAGGCCGAAATTAAAAATCAATTGAATGAGATGCAATCCAAACTAGAAGTCCTAACGATGAGGGTTAACGAGGTGGAAGAACGAGTGAGTGATATAGAAGACAAGTTTATGGCAAAGAGAGAAACTGAGGTAAAAAGAGACAGACAATTAAAAGACAAGGAAGACAGATTAAGGGAAATAAACGACAGCCTGAAGAAGAAAAACCTACATGTAATTAGGGTTCCCGAGGGCACCAAAATGGACAGAGGACCAGAATAAGTATTTGAACAAATCCTAGCTGAAAACTTTCCTAATCTGGGAAGGGAAACAGGCATTCATATCCAGGAAATAGAGAGATTCCCCCCCCTAAAATCAATAAAAACCATCAACACCTCGACATTTAATAGTGAAGCTTGCAAATTCCAAAGATAAAGAGAAGATCCTTAAAGCAGCAAGAAACAAGAAATCCCTGACCTTTATGGGGAGGAGCATTAGGGTAACAGCAGACGTCTCTACAGCGACCTGGCAGGCCAGAAAGGGCTGGCAGGATATATTCAGGGTCCTCAATGAGACGACCATGCAACCAAGAATACTTTATCCAGCAAGGCTCTCATTCAAAATGGAAGGAGAGATAAAGAGCTTCCAAGACAGGCAGGAACTGAAAGAATATGTGACCTCCAAACCAGCTCTGCAAGAAATTTTAAGGGGGACTCTTAAAATTCCCCTTTAAGAAGAAGTTCAGTGGAACAATCCACAAAAACAAGGGCTGAATAGATATCATGATGACACTAAACTCATATCTGTCGATTAGTAACTCTGAATGTGAACGGGCTTAATGACCGCATCAAAAGGCGCAGGGTTTCAGACTGGATAAAAAAGCAGGACCCATCTATTTGCTGTCTACAAGAGACTCATTTTAGACAGAAGGACACCTACAATCTGAAAATAATGGGTTGGAGAACCATTTACCATTTAAAAGGTCCTCATAGGAAAGCAGGGGTAGCCATCCTTATATCAGGTAAACTAAAATTTACCCCGAAGACTGTAGTGAGAGATGAAGACGGACACTAAATCATACTTAAAGGATCTATCCAACAAGAGGACTTAACAATCCTCAATATATATGCCCCGAATGTGGGAGCTGCCAAATATTTAAACCAATTAATAATGAAAGTGAAGAAATACTTAGATAATTATTATCTTATACTTGGTGACTTCAATCTAGGTCTTTCTACCCTCGATAGGTCTTCTAAGCACAACATCACCAAAGAAACGAGAGCTTTAAATGATACACTGGAGCAAATAAATTTCACAGATATCTACAGAACTTTACATCCAAACTGAACTGAATACACATTCTTCTCAAGTGCACATGGAACTTTCTCCAGAATAGACCATATACTGGGTCACAAATCGCGTCTGAACCGATACCAAAAGATTCAGATTGTCCCCTGCATATTCTCAGACCATAATGCCTTAAAATTAGAACTAAATCACAACAAGAAGTTTGGAAGGACTTCAAACACGTGGAGGTTAAGGACCATCGTGCTAAAAGATGAAAGTGTCAACCAGGAAATTGAGGAAGAATTAAAAAGATTCATGGAAACTAATGAGAATGAAGACACAAACGTTCAAAATCTTTGGCATGCAGCAAAAGCAGTCCTAAGGGGGAAATACAATACAATAGAAGCATCCATTCAAAAACTGGAAAGAACTCAAATACAAAAGCTAACCTTACTCATAAAGGAGCTAGAGAAAAAAAAAAGCAGCTAGATCCTACACCCAACAGTATAAGAGAGTTAATTAAAATTCGAGCAGAACTCAAGGAAATCGAGTCCAGAAGAAATGTGGAACAGATCAAGAAAACCACAAGTTGGTTCTTTGAAAGAATTAATAACATACATAAACCATTAGCCAGTCTTATTAAAAAGAATAGAGAGAAGACTCAAATTAATAAAATCATGAACGAGAAAGGAGAGATCACTACCATCACCAAGGAAATACAATCGATTCTAAAAACATATTATGAACAGCTATACGGAAATAAATTAGGCAATCTAGAAGAAATGGACGCATTCCTGGAAAGCCACAAACTACCAAAACTGGAACAGGAAGACATAGAAAACCTAAACAGGCCAATACCAAGGGAGGAAATTGAAGCAGTCATCAAAAACCTCCCAAGTCAGAAAAGTCCAGGGCCAGATGGCTTCCCAGGGGAATTCTACCAAATATTTAAAGAAGAAACCATACCTCTCCTACTAAAGCTGTTTGGAAAGAAAGAATGAAAGAGATGGAGTACTTCCAAATTAGTTCTATGAAGCCAGCATCACCTTAATTACAAAAACAGACAAAGACCCCACCAAAGAGGAGAATTACAGACCAATGGCCATGATCAACATGGATGCAAAAATTCTCAACAAGATACTGGCCAATAGGATCCAACAATACATTAAGAAAATTTTTCACCATGAAAAAGTAGGATTTATCCCCGGGACACAAGGCTGGTTCAACACTCGTAAAACAATCAATGTGATTCATCATATCAGCAAGAGAAAAACCAAGAACCATATGATCCTCTCATTAGATGCAGAGAAAGCATTTGACAAAATAGAGCATCCATTCCTGATCAAAACACTTCAGAGCGTAGGGATAGAGGGAACATTCCTCGACATCTTAAAAGCCATCTACGAAAAGCCCACAGCAAATATCATTCTCAGTGGGGCAGCACTGGAGCCTTTCCCCTAAGATCAGCAACAAGACAGGGATGTTGACTCTCACCACTACTATTCAATGTAGTATTGGAAGTCGTAGCCTCAGCAATCAGACAACAAAAAGACATTAAAGGCATTCAAATTGGCAAAGAAGTCAAACTCTCCCTCTTCACCGATGACATGACACTCTACCTAGAAAACCCAAACCCCTACGCCCTCAAGATTGCTAGAACTCATACAGCAATTTGGTAGCGTTGCAGGATACAAAATCAATGCCCAGAAATAAATGCCATTTCTATACAATAACAATGAGACTGAAGAAAGAGAAATTAAGAAGTCAATCTCATTTACAATTGCACCCAAAGCATAACATACCTAGGAATAAACCTAACCAAGTAGGTAAATGAGGTATACCCTAAAAACTATAGAAAACTTCTGAAAGAAATTGAGGAAGACACAAAGAGATGGAAAAATATTCCATGCTCATGGATTGGCAGAATTGATGTTGTGAAAATGTCAATGTTACCCAGGCAATGTACACGTTTAATGCAATCCCTATCAAAATACCATGGACTTTCTTCAGAGAGTTAGAACAAATTATTTTAAGATTTGTGTGGAATCAGAATAGACCCCAAATAGCCAGGGGGATTTTAAAAAACAAAACCATATCTAGAGGCATCACAATGCCAGATTTCAGGTATTACTACAAAGCTGTGGTCATCAAGACACTGTGGTACTGGCACAAAAACACACATAGATCAATGGAACAGAATAGAGAACCCAGAAGTGGACCTTGAACTTTATGGTCAACTAATATTCGATAAAGGAGGAAAGACTATCCATTGGAAGAAAGACAGTCTCTTCAATAGATGGTGCTGGGAAAATTGGACATCCACCTTCAGAAGAATGAAACTAGACCACTCTCTTTCACCATAAACAAAGATAAACTCAAAATGGATGAAAGATCTAAATGTGAGACAAGAGTCCATCAAAATCCTAGAGGAGAACACAGGCCGAACCCGTTTTGAACATGGCCACAGCAAGTTTTTGCAAGGTACATCCATGAAGACAAAAGAAACAAAAGCAAAAATGAACTATTGTGACTTCATCAAGATAAGAAGCTTTTGCACAGCAAAGAATACAGTCAACAAAACTAAAAACAACCTTCAGCATGGGAGAAGATATATGCAAAAGACGTTTCAGATAAAGGGCTAGTTTCCAAGATCTATAAAGAACTTCTTAAAATCAACACCAAAGAGACAAAGAATCCAATCATGAAATGGGCAAAAGACATGAAGAGAAATCTCACAGAGGAAGACATTGACATGGCCAACATCCACATGAAAAAATGCTCTGCATCACTTGCCATTAGGGAAATACAAATCAAAACAACAATGAGATACCACGTCACATCAGTGAGAATGGAGAAAATTAACAAGGCAGGAAACCGCAAATGTTGGAGAGGATGCAGAGAAAAGGGAACTCTCTTACACTGTTGGTGGGAATGTGAACTGGTGCAGCCACTGTGGAAAACTGTGTGGAGGTTCCTCAAAGAGTTAAAAATAGACCTGCCCTATGACCCAGGAATTGCAGTGTTGGGGATTTACCCCAAATATTCAGATGCAATTCAACGCTGGGACACCTGCACCCCGATGTTTATAGCAGAATGTCCACAATACCCAAACTGCAGACAGAGCCATGGAGTCCATCGAAAGATGAATATATATTGGAGATGTGGTTTATGTATACAATGGAATATTACTCAGCCATTAGAAACGACAAATACCCAACATTTGCTTCAAAGTGGATGGAACTGGAGGGTATTATGCTGAGTGAAGTAAGTCAATCCGAGAAGGACAAACAGTGTATGTTCTCATTCCTTTGGGGAATATAAATAATAGTGAAAGGGAATATAAGGGAATGGAGAAGAAACGTGTGGGAAATATCAGAAAGGGAGACAGATCATAAACACTACTAACTCTGGGAAATGAACTAGGGGTGCTGTAAGGGGAGGAGGTTGGGGGTGGGGGTGAATGTGTGACGGGCACTGAGGGGGACACTTGACGGGATGAGCACTGGGTGTTATTCTGTATGTAGGTCAATTGAACACCAATAAAAAAATAAATTTGGGATCCCTGGATGGCGCAGCGGTTTGGCGCCTGCCTTTGGCCCAGGGCGTGGTCCTGGATACCCAGGATCGAGTCCCACGTCGGGCTCCTGGTGCATGGAGCCGGCTTCTCCCTCTCCCTCTGTGTCTCTTCCTCTCTCTCTCTCTCTCTCTCACTGTGTGCCTATCATAAATAAATAAAAAAAATAAAAATAAAAATAAATATATTTTTAAAAAAAGATCAAACTTTATTTATTTATTTATTTTTATTTATGCTGCCAACATTGGTGTACCGAAATATCGAAACCAATTAACAACAAACATACAGGAACTCACTGATAATAATACAATGACAGGGGATTTTAACACCCACTTATGTCATGGACCGATCATCTATGCAGAAATTCAACAGGGGAACAATAGTCTTGACACACTGGACCACAGGGACTCCACAGATATAGTCTAAATATTTATTCCTAAAGCAGAATACACATTCCTTTCAAGTGCACATGGGACATTCTCCAGAATAGATCATAGATCTATTATCCATAGATCTATTATCTATTATCTATTATCATAGATCTATTATCTAATAGATCATGGGCCACAAATCAGCCCTCAACAGGTACAACAGGTACAAGAAGGTTGGTATCACACCATGTACATTTTCAGACCACGAGGCTATGAAACACGAAGTCGACAGTAAGAAAAAATTTGGGCAGACCAAAAATACTTGGAGATTATGATCACCCTACTAGAGAATGAATGGAGCAACCAGGAAATTAAAGAGGAAATTTAAAACAAATGAAAATGAAAACATGTTTCTTCAAAACTCTAGGATGTAACAAAGGCAGTCCTTAGAGGGAAGTAGATAGCAATACAGGCCTACCTCAAGAAACAAGAAGTCTGGGAACCCTGGGTGGCGCAGCGGTTTGGCGCCTGCCTTTGGGCTAGGGCGCGATCCTGGAGACCCGGGATCGAATCCCACGTCGGCCTCCCGGTGCATGGAGCCTGCTTCTCCCTCTGACTATGTCTCTGCCTCTCTCTCTCTCTCTCTCTCTCTGTGACTGTCATAAATAAATAAATAAAAAGAAACAAGAAGTCTCCAATACACAACACAACCCTACACCTAAAGGAGCTGGAAAAGAAATAGGAAACAAAGCCTAAAGCCTGCAGAAGGGAAATAATAAAGATGAGAGCAGAAAGAAACGATACAGAAACAACAAAAGAGAAGTGAATAACGAAACTAAGAGGTGATTCCTCAAAATAATTAATAAAATGGATCAAGCCCTAGCCAGCCTTATCAACGAGAAAAGAGAAAAGAACTAAATAAATAAAATCACAAATGAGAGAAGAGAGATCACAATCAACACCAAAAAAATTAGACAGTTATAAGGGAATACTATGAAAGATTATACGTTAACAAACTGGAAGACCTGCAAGGAATGGACAAATCCCTAGAAATGCGCAGACGAGCAAAACTGAAATAGGAAGAAAAAGAAAATGTGAACAGACTCATAAGTAGCAACGGAATTTAATCAGCAAGGCACCTGAGTGCCTCAGTGGTTGAGCATCTGCTTTGGCTCGGGTCATGATCCCGGGGTCCTGGTGGAGCACGTCCCATATCAGGCTCCCTGCATGGAGCCTCAGTTTTCCCCTGCCTATACCTCTGCCTCTCTGTGTCTCGCATGAATCCATAAATAAAATCTTTAAAAAAGAAAAAAGATAAAAAGATGAGAAAGGACCCAAATAAAATCACAAATGAGAAAAGAGAAATAACAACCAACACTATACAAATACAAACGTTTATAAGAGAACATTATGAAAAATTATATCCCAGCAAACTAGAACCTGGAAGAAATAGATCAATTCCTGGAAATATATAATATAGCAAAAATGAAAAAGGAAGAAATAAGAAACTTGAATAGACAGATAACCAGCAAAGAAATTGAATCAACCCTCAAGAATCCCCCAACATGAGACGCTTAGTTCAATAGAACAGAATGGAATTCTAAAACAAGATACAAACTTGTAACTCGATGATTCATTAATCCACAACAAGGCAGGAAGGAATATACAATGGCAGAAAGACAGTCTCTTCAACAAACCCTAACCCTGACCCCAGGATAAGAACAAATGGTGTTGGGAAACCAGGCAGCCACATGAAGAAGAATCAAACTGGAACCACTTTCTTACACCATATATATAAAAAATAAATTCAAAATGGATGAAAGACCTAAATGTGAGACCTGAAACCATACAAAGAAGAAAAGATAGGCAGCAAAGTCTTTGACATTGGCCATTGGATATTCTTTCTTGATATGCCTCTGAGTTGAGGGAAACAAGAGCAAAAATACTATTGGGGCTTCATCAAATTCAAAAGCTTCTGCAAAGTGATAGAAACAACCAACGCTAAAAGGCAACATACAAAATGAAAGGAGATATTTGTAAACAACACATCCAATAAACCGTTATTATGCAAAATACGTAGAGCAAATATAAATCTCAGCATCCTAAACACAAATTATCCAACTGCAGATGGGCTGAAGACATGAATGGACTTTGTCTCTGTCAAGACATCCAACGGCCACCAGACACACGGAAAGACACTCTTCGTCACCCATCATCAGGGAAATGCAAATTAAAACCACAATAAGATGTCACCTGACAGCCATCAGAATGGCTAAAATTGACAACAGAAGAAACAACAGGTGTTGGTGAGGCTATGGAGAAGAGGGAGCCACTTACACTCCTGGTGGGCATGCGAACAGGTGCAACCACTGTGGAAAACACTGTGGAGGGTCCTCGAGAAGTTAAAAATAGGATATCCCTGGGTGGTGCAGTGTTTTGGAACCTGCCTTTGGCCCATGTCGTGATCCTGGAGACCCGGGATCGAATCCCACGCTGGACTCTCAGTCCATGAAGCCTGCTTCTGCATCTGTCTGTGTCTCTGCCTCTCTCTCTGTGACTATCATAAAAAAGAAGTTAAAAATAGAGCTACCCTATGATTCCAAAATTGCAGAGCTAGGTATTTACCCCGAGGATACAAAACTCGTTTAGTAGTTTCGATGAGGGACACGCAGCCCAGTGTTTGTAGCAGCATTATCAACAAGAGCCAAACTGTGGATACAGGCCACAAGTCCATCAACGGTGAATGGGCAGAGACGATGTGGTAAATATACACACTGCGACATCACTGTGTCAACAGAAGAGATGAAATGAAGCCATTTACAATGACGTGGGA
The DNA here is from genome assembly GCF_011100685.1 of Canis lupus familiaris. Lineage (NCBI taxonomy): Eukaryota > Metazoa > Chordata > Mammalia > Carnivora > Canidae > Canis > Canis lupus. The sequence goes on along the minus strand of NW_023330510.1, from coordinate 316,474 downwards.
GAAGTGGAAAGGACTTATGCTTAATGAACTCAGTCAGAGTAAGACAGATACTAAATACCTTACAATTGTATTCACATGTGAATTTTAAGAAACCAAACAAACTGGCAAAGGGACAGATGGGGGGATGAGAGAAGCAAACAAAAAAACACACTCTTAACCACAGAGAATAAACTAATAAATACCAGAGGAAGGTGGGGGGGATGGGGAATCAGGGGATGGGGATGGGGATAGTGGAGGGCACCTATGACCAGTACCAGGCGTTGTATCCAAGGGTTGAATCACTATGTGGTAAACATGAAACTATATCATAATGTGTTTACAAACAGGATTCAAGTAAATCTTTAAAATAATAATTAGTAGTATTGATGAAACATGTGCGCACTAGGGCCTGTTAGCATCGGAAATGTCTCATTGAAACAGAGCCCAACACCCCGCTTCCCCAGAAATACTTAAGGACAAGGAATTGGAGCCCACAGACCACAAAATGAAATGTGGACTGGACCTTAGCAAGTCCTGCAAAACTCACTCAACCCTCTTCTACTGTAGGCGGGACCGCAAGCTGGTGCAGCCGCCCTGGAAACAGCATGGAGGCTCCTCAGGAAGTTACAAATAGAGCCGTCCTGCTACCAGTAGGTGAATGGCCTGGAGCTGACTCCGAATATATAGATGCAGTGAGACTCGGGACACCTGCACCCCAATGTCCACAACAGCCGGGTCCACAGTAGCCAGACTGTGTGAAGTATCTCGGTGCCCTCAGGCAGATGATGGATAAAGAGGATGGGAGATAGATGATGGTCATAGAGAGAGGAATGGTACCTAGCTATCAAAGAGAAGGAAATCTTGCCATTTGCAATGATGTGGATAGAACTAGAGAAATCAAGTTAAGTGAAATAAGTCAGTCGGGAAGGGGAATGACCGTGTGGTGTCATTCATAGGTGGAATTAAAGAAGCTAAGCAGATGAACATCTGTGAAGGAAGGAAACCAAATAACATGAAAACAGATGCAGGAAATACAGACACTTAATGATAGGAAACAAACTGAGGGTGCTGGAGGGTAGGGGACAGGTGAGGGGATCACAGGGGACCGGCATGAAGGAGGGCACGTGATGTCATGTGCACTGCTGTTATCTGCAACTGGTGAATCCCTGAAATTCTTCCTCTGAAAGTATAATACACTATACATTAATTAATTGGGTTTAAATTAAGTAAGTTAAAAAAATCAGTGTATCAGAGCACAATTCCTTCTGGACTCTCTGTTCTGCTCCTTCAGTTATGTCGGGACCACCACCCTTGAGGTCTGGTTTGTTTAAGGAGGACTCCAGCCTTGTCCATGGCCCAGGCCAGGGCTAGAACTCACAACCCCGAGATCAGGACTGGAGGTGAGGTCAGGTGTCGAATGCTTATCTGACAGAGCAGCGGGCCCGAGAACATCACTGCTATATTCTGTTGTCTCTGTGACATCGTTTGAAATAGGAAAGTGCCATGTCCCGCTCTGTCCTGCTTCTCCAATACTAATTTGCTATCCGGGGGTCATTTGTGGGGGGGGATGGGGTATTATGGGTTTTTCTTTTCCTATTTCTAAGATCTGCCACCATGATTTTGATATGAATGACATTTGAAACTGAGGGTGGCTTCTGGAACTGCGGACATTTGACAAGATGAGGCTCCCACCCCACGAGCCCAGGAAGGCCTCCCAGAGACTGGTATGGCTCAGTGCACAAGTCTTGTGCTCCTTTGGTTCTGTCTCATTATTTGTTCTCTCTGTGATGCTCCTGAGAGGAGTCACGTCCTTCATTTCCTTCCTGAGTGCTCATTTCCGGGACACAGCAAGGCTACTCTGCTCTGTAGGGTCAGTTTGTGTCCCCTGACTTTACTGAAGTCACTCCTTAGTTCTGGCCACAAATCAGCCCTCAACAGGTACAACAGGTACAAGAAGGTTGGTATCACACCATGTACATTTTCAGACCACGAGGCTATGAAACACGAAGTCGACAGTAAGAAAAAATTTGGCAGACCAAAAATACTTGGAGATTATGATCACCCTACTAGAGAATGAATGGAGCAACCAGGAAATTAAAGAGGAAATTTAAAACAAATGAAATGAAAACATGTTTCTTCAAAACTCTAGGATGTAACAAAGGCAGTCCTTAGAGGGAAGTAGATAGCAATACAGGCCTACCTCAAGAAACAAGAAGTCTGGGAACCCTGGGTGGCGCAGCGGTTTGGCGCCTGCCTTTGGCCCAGGGCGCGATCCTGGAGACCCGGGATCGAATCCCACGTCGGCTCCCGGTGCATGGAGCCTGCTTCTTCCCTCTGCTATGTCTCTGCCTCTCTCCTCTCTCTCTCTCTGTGACTATCATAATAAATAAAAAAAAGAAACAAGAAGTCTCCAATACACAACACAACCCTACACCTAAAGGAGCTGGGAAAAGGAATAGGAAACAAAGCCTAAAGCCTGCAGAAGGGAAAAAATAAAGATGAGAGCAGAAAGAAACGATACAGAAACAAAAAAAGAGAAGTGAATAACGAAACTAGAGGTGATTCCTCAAAATAATTAATAAATGGATCAAGCCCTAGCCAGCCTTATCAACGAGAAAAGAGAAAAGAACTAATAAATAAAATCACAAATGAGAGAAGAGAGATCCCAATCAACACCAAAAAAATTAGACAGTTATAAGGGAATACTATGAAGATTATACGTTAACAAACTGGAAGACCTGCAAAGGAATGGACAAATCCCTAGAAATGCGCAGACGAGCAAAACTGAAATAGGAAGAAAAAGAAATGTGAACAGACTCATAAGTAGCAACGGAATTTAATCAGCAAGGCACCTGAGTGCCTCAGTGGTTGAGCATCTGCTTTGGCTCGGGTCATGATCCCGGGGTCCTGGTGGAGCACGTCCCATATCAGGCTCCCTGCATGGAGCCTCAGTTTTCCCCTGCCTATACCTCTGCCTCTCTGTGTCTCGCATGAATCCATAAATAAAATCTTTAAAAAGAAAAAAGATAAAAAGATGAGAAAGGACCAAATAAAATCACAAATGAGAAAAGAGAAATAACACACAACACTATACAAATACAACGTTTATAAGAGAAACATTATGAAAAATTATATCCCAGCAAACTAGAACCTGGAAGAAATAGATCAATTCCTGGAAATATATAATATAGCAAAAATGAAAAAGGAAGAAATAAGAAACTTGAATAGACAGATAACCAGCAAAGAAATTGAATCAACCCTCAAGAATCCCCCAACATGAGACGCTTAGTTCAATAGAACAGAATGGAATTCTAAAACAAGATACAAACTTGTAACTCGATGATTCATTAATCCACAACAAGGCAGGAAGGAATATACAATGGCAGAAAGACAGTCTCTTCAACAAACCCTAACCCTGACCCCAGGATAAGAACAAATGGTGTTGGGAAACCAGGCAGCCACATGAAGAAGAATCAAACTGACCACTTTCTTACACCATATATATAAAAAATAAATTTCAAAATAGATGAAAGACCTAAATGTGAGACCTGAAACCATACAAAGAAGAAAAGATAGGCAGCAAAGTCTTTGACATTGGCCATTGGATATTCTTTCTTTGATATGCCTCTGAGTTGAGGGAAACAAGAGCAAAAATACTATTGGGGCTTCATCAAATTCAAAAGCTTCTGCAAAGTGATAGAAACAACCAACGCTAAAAGGCAACATACAAAATGAAAGGAGATATTTGTAAACAACACATCCAATAAACCGTTATTATGCAAAATACGTAGAGCAAATATAAATCTCAGCATCCTAAACACAAATTATCCAACTGCAGATGGGCTGAAGACATGAATGGACTTTGTCTCTGTCAAGACATCCAACAGCCACCAGACACACGGAAAGACACTCTTCGTCACCCATCATCAGGGAAATGCAAATTAAAACCACAATAAGATGTCACCTGACAGCCATCAGAATGGCTAAAATTGACAACAGAAGAAACAACAGGTGTGGTGAGGCTATGGAGAAGAGGGAGCCACTTACACTCCTGGTGGGCATGCGAACAGGTGCAACCACTGTGGAAAACACTGTGGAGGGTCCTCGAGAAGTTAAAAATAGGATATCCCTGGGTGGTGCAGTGTTTTGGAACCTGCCTTTGGCCCATGTCGTGATCCTGGAGACCCGGGATCGAATCCCACGCTGGACTCTCAGTCCATGAAGCCTGCTTCTGCATCTGTCTGTGTCTCTGCCTCTCTCTCTGTGACTATCATAAAAAAGAAGTTAAAAATAGAGCTACCCTATGATTCCAAAATTGCAGAGCTAGGTATTTACCCCGAGGATACAAAACTCGTTTAGTAGTTTCGATGAGGGACACGCAGCCCAGTGTTTGTAGCAGCATTATCAACAAGAGCCAAACTGTGGATACAGGCCACAAGTCCATCAACGGTGAATGGGCAGAGACGATGTGGTAAATATACACACTGCGACATCACTGTGTCAACAGAAGAGATGAAATGAAGCCATTTACAATGACGTGGGAGAAGTGGAAAGGACTTATGCTTAATGAACTCAGTCAGAGTAAGACAGATACTAAATACCTTACAATTGTATTCACATGTGAATTTTAAGAAACCAAACTGGCAAAGGGACAGATGGGGGGATGAGAGAAGCAAACAAAAAAAACACACTCTTAACCACAGAGAATAAACTAATAAATACCAGAGGAAGGTGGGGGGGATGGGGAATCAGGGGATGGGGATGGGGATAGTGGAGGGCACCTATGACCAGTACCAGGCGTTGTATCCAAGGGTTGAATCACTATGTGGTAAACATGAAACTATATCATAATGTGTTTACAAACAGGATTCAAGTAAATCTTTAAAATAATAATTAGTAGTATTGATGAAACATGTGCGCACTAGGGCCTGTTAGCATCGGAAATGTCTCATTGAAACAGAGCCCAACACCCCGCTTCCCCAGAAATACTTAAGGACAAGGAATTGGAGCCCACAGACCGCAAAATGAAATGTGGACTGGACCTTAGCAAGTCCTGCAAAACTCACTCAACCCTCTTCTACTGTAGGCGGGACCGCGGGCTGGTGCAGCCGCCCTGGAAACAGCATGGAGGCTCCTCAGGAAGTTACAAATAGAGCCGTCCTGCTACCAGTAGGTGAATGGCCTGGAGCTGACTCCGAATATATAGATGCAGTGAGACTCGGGACACCTGCACCCCAATGTCCACAACAGCCGGGTCCACAGTAGCCAGACTGTGTGAAGTATCTCGGTGCCCTCAGGCAGATGATGGATAAAGAGGATGGGAGATAGATGATGGTCATAGAGAGAGGAATGGTACCTAGCTATCAAAGAGAAGGAAATCTTGCCATTTGCAATGATGTGGATAGAACTAGAGAAATCAAGTTAAGTGAAATAAGTCAGTCGGGAAGGGGAATGACCGTGTGGTGTCATTCATAGGTGGAATTAAAGAAGCTAAGCAGATGAACATCTGTGAAGGAAGGAAACCAAATAACATGAAAACAGATGCAGGAAATACAGACACTTAATGATAGGAAACAAACTGAGGGTGCTGGAGGGTAGGGGACAGGTGAGGGGATCACAGGGGACCGACATGAAGGAGGGCACGTGATGTCATGCGCACTGCTGTTATCTGCAACTGGTGAATCCCTGAATTCTTCCTCTGAAAGTATAATACACTATACATTAATTAATTGGGTTTAAATTAAGTTAAGTTAAAAAAATCAGTTGTATCAGAGCACAATTCCTTCTGGACTCTCTGTTCTGCTCCTTCAGGTTATGTCGGGACCACCACCCTTGAGTCTGGTTTGTTTAAGGAGACTCCACGCCTTGTCCATGGCCCAGGCCAGGGCTAGAACTCACAACCCCGAGATCAGGACTGGAGGTGAGGTCAGGTGTCGAATGCTTATCTGACAGAGACAGCCGGGGCCCGAGAACATCACTGCTATATTCTGTGTCTCTGTGACATCGTTTGAAATAGGAAAGTGCCATGTCCCGCTCTGTCCTGCTTCTCCAATACTAATTTGCTGTCCGGGGTCATTTGTGGGGGCGGATGGATGTTATGGGTTTTTCTTTTCCTATTTCTAAGATCTGCCACCATGATTTTGATATGAATGACATTGAAACTGAGGGTGGCTTCTGGAACTGCGGACATTTTGACAAGATGAGGCTCCCACCCCACGAGCCCAGGAAGGCCTCCCAGAGACTGGTATGGCTCAGTGCACAAGTCTTGTGCTCCTTTGGTTCTGTCTCATTATTTGTTCTCTGTGATGCTCCTGAGAAGGGAGTCACGTCCTTCATTTCCTTCCTGAGTGCTCATTTCCGGGACACAGCAAGGCTACTCTGCTCTGTAGGGTCAGTTTGTGTCCCCTGACTTTACTGAAGTCACTCCTTAGTTCTAACAGGCTTGGTGGAGGCTCTCGAGTTTTGTGTTTCTAGTACCACGTCTTCAGCATATAGGGACAGTGTGAGTTCCCCTTCCAGTTGTGGAATCTTTGCTGTTTACAGCTTAATGTCCTAGAAAGCCCCACAATAAAATAAAAACTGAGTCCAGGCAAAGGGCAGGAAGCCCCTATTAGAATGAGAACAGAGCTCAATGCCCTTGAAGGCCCCATATCAAAATGTAAACAGAACTTGAGGAATTGCTCCAGCCCTCCTGGAGGTCCTGAGACCAGCCCTTAACACTAAGCTAAAACCCACCTCACGGTTCAAGTCCCTGCTCCGCTATGTCGGGTGTGCTGGGACACAAGCTCGAGCTTTTATATAAACCCTCATGTGTTTGCATCGGTGTCGGCTTCTCGGTGGTTTCTGAGATTCCCAATCTTGGGCAAACAGTCTGAGATAAAAAATGAAAACCAAAATAAGCTCGGACGCACGCAGAGTAAAGGCAGGGTTCTGAGAGAAGCAGCGGAGAACCGGGGGGCTCTTCTATCGAGGACCCTGCAGATGGGGGTGCGGGATGCTCAGCCCCAGAGACAGAGGACCCAGCATCCCCACCCGCATCCCGCCCATCAGCACTAAGTCTAAGGGTGCAGCACAGCGCCGCCCACTGGAGGACAGAGGCGCTGACACCAACCCAGCCTCTGACACCGCAGGTGCATCTCCCAGGCAGATGTGCACCTGAGAATCAGCGCCAAGGCCCATCCTGAGACCCTGCACAGACCACTCACTGCCACCAAGTTGTCAGACCACAGAGGCAGCAGAGCTTCAGCTCTGTCTGGAAAGTAGGGTGTAGCTTCCTTTGTACTTTGTGCTTTATTTTCATTTATTTTCTTTGATTCTTTTTTATTAATTGCCTTATTTTAATTTTTATGGATGTACCTTATATATTTCTTATTTTTACTATCATGGTACTTTAATTGTGTTTCTTATTTTGGGATTTAGAATCTTTAACAAGCGGGCCAAAATAATCTAGTGTTTTTTGGGGGAGGGTAGTTGTTATTGTTTTTCGTGATTTTCCTTTTTCTTCCTTCTTTCTTTTCTGGAAAAAATAATGAGATGGAGAAATTCTCCTCCATAAAATAACATGAGGTAGTACTCACAGCCAGGAAGTTCATCAATACATATATATGATGTCTAACTACAGTTTAAAACAATGATTATAAAGATAGCAGCTGGGCTGGGAAAAAAGCACAGAAGAAAACTAGAGAATCCCTTACAGTAGAAATAAAAGAGTTAAAATCTAGTCAGGCCAATGTTAAAAATGCTATAACTGAGATGCAGTCCCCAGTGGAAGCCTTCAAAACAAGAAAGGTTATGGACCACAGAGGCAGACATAGGGAACTCAGCCACTTATTAAAACAATAACATTCATATCACAGGAGACTCAGAAGATGAAGAGAGAGACAAGGTGGGCCTTGCTCAGCCATTAGAAACGACAAATACCCACCATTTGATTCAACGTGGATGGAACAGGAAGCTATTATGCTGAGTGAAGTAAGTCAATCGGAGAAGGACAAACATTGTATGTTCTCATTCACTTGGTGAATATAAATAAGAGTGAAAGGGAATATAAGGGAACGGAGAAGAAATGTTTAGGAAATATCAGAAATGGAGACAGAACATAAAGACTCCTAACTCTGGGAAATTAACTAGGGATGATGGAAGGGGAGGAGGGTGGGGGTCGGGGTGAATGGGTGAGGTGCACTGAGGGGGGCACTTGACAGGATGAGCACTGGGTGTTATTCTGTATGTGGGCAAATTGAACACCATAAAAAGTAAATGTATTATTAAAAAAAAGAAAGAAAGAAAAAGTGGCATCTGGTTGGCTCAGTCAGTTAAGCTTCAGCCTTAGTCTCAGATCATGATCCAGGTCCCAAGGCAGGCTCCCAGTTCAGCAGGGAACCTGCTTGTCCTTCTCCATCTGCCCTTCTCGCTCATGGTTTTTCTCTCCTCTCTCTCTCTCAAATAAATAAATAACATCCTGAAAAAGAAACAAACCCAGAAGGACGAGAAATCTCCCATGTAGAAGAATTTCAAACAATTTCTGCAGACATTCCACCCTCAAGTTGATTAGCATAGCCTCCCACTCTATGTGTGTAATACGCATAGTAACTTCCTTCTACAAAATATAATATGAAAATCTTAATACAAAAATGATAATAATAATAATAATAATAATAATAAAAAGAATCACTTTACTACAGAGAAAGCTGACAAACATTACCTCAGCAAGATGATCAGATCAATACCAAGACTGATAAATCATGTTGATAATATCTATCCTTTATATGATATAATAAAAATGGCAGTATATCTCTGTATATAATCCACAAAAACAGTTCAATCATGAGATAAACAAAAGACGTTTCCCAACTAAGGTAAATTTTAAAAATACTCTACTTCTCAAAGTGTTCCAGCTCAACGACAACAAGGAAAGGCTGAAAGACTGTCACAATCCAGAGGAGCCTAAGAAAACATGAGTACAAATGGAATGTGATATGAGGGATGGTAACTTAGCATAAACTAAGGAATTCTGAATAAAGTATGGTCTTTGGTTAATGCGACTATTTTAATATTGATTCATTAGCTAATATTTGTACTGGACTAATATACCACCACAATCATATCCCTGCCCCACAAAATCCACCCCCACACCATCGGCCCCCAGCAAGGGACATGCAGCTGCCCCCTGTGGGACATGCTCAGCCTCCCCAGGGTTCTCTGGATACCCTGCTCCCATCAGAAGCCCGATTGTCCCATAGAGAACCCAGGGCTTGCAGGGAGGAGGGAAGGCAAGGATACCCAAAATGGGGGGTGCAGTTGAGTGATGCAGAGGACACATTGGGCCCTGCCTCCGCCCACTGTCCCTCCTGGAAGGCGGCACACCCTACGCAGGACACCAGCCCCTAACCCAAAGGGACCTGGGCTGACCTGGCCCAATGCTCTGTGGGGGCTGAGGTGATTTGAGCCCCACCAAGGCCCAACACAAAGACTAACGCGATCCAGGCACCCATGGTCCTGGCTAGCCCTGGATTCAGGCCGCAGGCTGAGTGAGCCCTCTCACAGCTGGGTGTGGCCTCCTGGGCCCTGGGTGTGCCCCACAGATCCAGGTCGCTGACCTAGGGCAGGCCGGGGGATCCCGGGACACCCCACTGTGGGGAGAGGATGGATAGGCTGGTTGGCCCCACCCGACCCCACACCAGACGGTAGGCTCCTCCAGATATTGGGGCCCCAGAGGGTGCAAAGCCGGGGTCCAACTGCCCTGCGGTTCCCCGTGCAGGAGCCCATGAGCTGAAGTGTCCAGGTCATCTCTGCTGTCCTCAGAATAGTCACTCAGGCTGAAATCTCATGACACACGCCCCCATCCGGAGTCCACACGTGCTTCCACGATGTGGACTCTAGCACCCGTCCCCCACCGGGTGTGATTCTTGCCCTCCCCTAAAGGACAGAAAGGTCTCCCTCCCCAGGGGAAGGCGCGCAATAGGCTCTGAGCCCATTTGCTATAGAAAGTCAATAAAGTGTTGTGGTACGAAAATACACAGCAAGGCCATTTCTGTGTCTCCCAGAACTCTGCATGGGGCGTGGAGAGACACCCAGAGAGGAGGAGGGGGCACCATCCAGACCCCAAACAGATCCTGCAGGGGCGCCTCCAGGTACACACAGCTGACATCCCTCGTGCCTTACAGGGGTGGCCAGTCGCCAGGGTCAGGACCCACAGATTTTACTGGGACTCAGGCTCTGCCCCCTGGGCCAGGAGGGGCTGGGACAGAGTGACAGCCAGGGAGCTTCAGGTCACCAGGGTCTGTGCACAGCGACGTGGGAGGTCTGTGCTCCCTCTGTCCAGAGGGCCGCAGATGGCTGTGTTGCGCGGCATTTCCTCCCCTCCCCGCATCCCTGTGCCTGTGTGCCTGGGGCACAGAGAGCCTGTGGGGTGGTCAGCGTGGCCCTGAAAGGGATGTCAGGACACCAGGCCCTGGTGTTGTGTCCAAGATTGTAAATCAGGGAAACCACCAAGGAGCCCACACCGATGGAAAATCACGAGAGTTTCTTTACAAGCTGGAGCTTGGGTCTAATTGCACTGGACACAGCGGAGCAGGGACGTGGATCCCGAAACTAAGAGGCATAGCAGCTTTATAGGGGCCAGTGGACCATGGGATATGCAGAAAGTTGCACGATTATGCCGGTCCACACGCTGGTGGCCAATTAAATTACACCTTACCCTATAGTATCCAATTGAGGTGGCCTATTACTTTGGTCAGAATCGTCGCACAGTTTTGGGGGACACAAAGCAGGGTTACATTGTTATGAGCTGATTTCCAATTAGGGTGTATCCAGTGGCCTGACTAGGGTGGGGCAGCGCCTTAAGCAATAAGCAAGTCATGTAGGGGTCATAGGGGAGGTGGCCGGTGTAGCACAAAATGGAATCAGTTCTGCCCTGCTTGTCCAGGGGTAGGGGATTTTTGTTAAATTTCCTGGGTCCCAAACTTGCAGCTCACGAACCTGGGCGACCCTCACCAGATGGACTCAGTCTGCACACTTTGTGGTGCTGGATCTCTTACACCAGCGTGTGGAGGGCACACTCCTCGCCCTAGTGAGTAGGGGCTGTGTGAGCATGGGGCTCGCCAGAAGGCCAGGCAGCACAGGGGACCGAGAACCCCAGTCCTGACCCCAACTCGACTCCCACACACAGGCAGCAACAGGGCTCTCCACCATGGGCAGCTCCTCATTATCCCCCCAGGCAACGCTAAGGTCTGGCTCCCTGCTGGAGGCATCAGGGAGAAGAGTAGCAGCCAGTGCTCAGCGGGACCCCCTGCCAGACATGGGAATTTGGCCCAGTCGAACCTTCCAGCTCAGCTGACCCTCTAGCGTAAAGTCACTGCAGGAGCGAGCCCCGAGTCGGCAAGGAGAACCCAGCTATCTGCCCAGCGCCAGCACCAGAAATGATGTTGTGCCAACCATTTCGGCATTTGGGTGACCCAGCCAGAGGATCAGATACCTGCACGTGATATCTGCATGTGATACACACACAACCTAAAACCAACAAAAGTCCGAATCCCCCCAATGTTGTCAAACAGCAGCCGGATGGTTACATACACCACGCTGTGGTCCCCAAAAGGATACATGGAAGACGTTATAAACCATGACTGCAGAGGTACTGGAGGAACGTAGATGTGCCTGCTGGGCTTCAAAAAGGAGCACAGAGAGGCAGGTAGCATCCTACGGAGGGGGTGCCCCTCCTAGGAAAGGACACCAGGTCCCTGTGAAGGCTACGGATGGTGAAATCTGTCCTCCTCTCTTTCAGCTTCTGGTTTTCCTCCTCTTTTCTTCTTCCAATTCTAGTTTAGCCTCCACCCTGCATCCAAGACAATGACCAAAGAGGCTTCGTTATGACACCCTGTCCTAAAAGGAGGCCGAGCTCTTACTACCGGGTTCAGAAATGGTCATTGCCTAAGTGTATGCTGATCCCCCGAACTCGTGGCTTCACGGCTCTAGTCTCCCTGCAGAACGAGGGGAACCACAGGTCTTACAATGAAAGACGCCCACTTCCACTCGGGCGAGACTATCCCTTGTGTAGGACGGCATTAGGCCAAGTAGTGCAAGCGGGGCAATCAAGAATAGTTCGCAGGTGAGACATAAGCAAACACTTACCTTTGATATCATGCTTTATTTGTTCATCCATTTATTATTTGTTAAATATTTTCGTTTCATGTCCTCTCTATACCCAACATGGAGTTCAAACTCACAACCCTGAGATCATGATCCCCCAACCAGGCCAGCCAGGCACCCCACTGTCATGTTTAATAACTCTTTGCTTCCTTGCCTATCTCTGCATTGAACTGGAACATTAAGTCCTGGACAGGAAACTTTAGAATTAATAATAATAATAATTAATAAGATAGATAAACCATTAGCCAGCCTTATTAAAAAGAAGAGAGAGAAGACTCAAATTAATAAAATCATGAATGAGAAAGGAGAGATCACTAACAACACCAAGGAAATACAAACGATTTTAAAAACATATTATGAACAGCAATACGCCAATAAACTAAGCAATCTAGAAGAAATGGACGCTTTCCTGGAAAGCCAGAAACTACAAAAACTGGAACAGGAAGAAATAGAAAACCTGAGCAGACCAATAACGAGCGAGGAAATTGAAGCAGTCATCAAAACCTCCCAAGACACAAAAGTCCAGGGTCAGATGACTTCCCATGGGAATTCTATCAAACGTTTAAAGAAGAATCTATACCTATACTACTCAAGCTATTTGGAAAGATAGAAAGAGATGGAGTACTTCCAAATTCGTTGTATGAGGCCAGCATCACCTTAATTCCAAAACCAGACAAAGACCCCACCAAAAAGGAGGATTACAGACCAATATCCCTGATGAACAGGGATGCAAAAATTCTCAACAAGATACTACCCAATAGGATCCAACAGTACATTAAGAAAATTATTCATCATGACCAAGTAGGATTTATCCCCGGAACACAAGGCTGGTTCAACACTCGTCAAACAATCACTGTGATTCATCGTATCAGCAAGAGAAAAACCAAGAACCATATGATCCTCTCATTAGATGCAGAGAAAGCATTTGACAAAAGAGAGCATCAATTTCTGATCAAAACACTTCAGAGCGTAAGGATAGAGGAAATATTCTTCGACATCACAAAGGCCATGTATGAAAAACCCACAGCAAATATCATTCTCGTTGTGGAATCACTGGGAGCTTTTCCCTTAAGATCAGGAACAAGACAGGGATGTCCACTCTCACCACTGCTATTCAACATAGTCTGGAAGTCCTAGCCTCAGCAATCAGACAACAAAAAGAAATAAAGCTATTCAAATTGGCAAAGAAGAAGTCAAACTCTCCCTCTTCGCTGATGACATGATACTATACCTAGAAAACCCAAAACCCTCGACCCCAACATTGCTAGAACACATACAGCAATTTGGTACCCTGGCAGGATACAAAAACAATGCCCAGAAATCAATGGCATTTCTATACACTAACAATGAGACAGAAGAAATAGAAATTGAGGAGTCAATCTCATTTACAATTGCACCCAAAAGCATAAGATACCTAGGAATAAACCTAACCAAGGAGGTAAGGATCTCAACCATAAACACTATAGAACGCTTCTGAAAGAAATTGAGGAAGACACAAAGAGATGGAAAAATATTCCATGCTCATTGATTGGCAGAATTAATATTGTGAAAAAGTCAATGTTACCCAGGGCAATGTACACGTTTAATGCAATCCCTATCAAAATACCATGGACTTTCTTCAGAGAGTTAGAACAAACTATTTTAATATTGGTGTGGAATCAGGAAAGACCCCGAATAGCCAGGGGAATTTTAAAAAAGAAAACCATATCTGGGGGCATCACAATGCCAGAATTCAGGTTGTACTACAAAGCTGTCGTCTTCAGGACAGTGTGGTACTGTCACAAAAACAGACACATAGATCAATGGAACAGAATAGAGAACCCAGAAGTGAACCCTCAACTTATGGTCAACTGATATTCGATAAAGTAGGAAAGACTATCCATTGGAAGAAAGACAGTCTCTACAATATATGGTGCAGGGAAAATGGACATTCACAGTCAGAAGAGTGAAACTAGACCACTCTCTTTCACCATACACAAAGATAAACTCAAAATGGATGAAAGATCTAAATGTGAGACAAGAGTCCATCAAAATCCTAGAGGAGAGCACAGGCAACACCCTTTTTGAACTCGGCCACAGTAACTTCTTGCAAGATAAATCCACGAAGGCAAATGAAACAAAAGGAAAATGAACTATTGGGACTTCATCAAGATAAGAAGCAGTAACTTCTTGCAAGATAAGTCCACGAAGGCAAATGAAACAAAAGGAAAAATGAACTATTGGGACTTCATCAAGATAAGAAGCTTTTTCACAGCAAAGGATACAGTCAACATAACTAAAAGACAACCTAAAGAATGGGAGAAGGTATATGCAAAAGTCGTATCAGATAAAGGGCTAGTTTCCAAGATCTATAAAGAACGTTTTAAACTCAAACCCAAGGAAACAAACAATCCAATCATGAAATGGGCAAAAGACATGAATAGAAATCTCACAGAGGAAGACACTGACATTGCCAACATGCACATGAAAACATGCTCTGCATCACTTGCCATCAGGGAAATACAAATCAAAACCAGAATGAGATACCACCTCACACCAGTGAGCATGGGGGAAATTAACAAGGTAGGAAACCACAAATGTTGGAGAGGATGCGGAGAAAAGGGAACCCTCTTACACTGTTGGTGGGAATGTGATCTGGTGAAGCCACTCTGGCAAACTGAGTGGATGTTCCTCAAAGAGTTAAAAATTTACTTGCCCGATGACCCAGCAATTGCACCTTTGGAGATTTACCCCAAAGATTCAGATGCAAGGAAACGCCGGGACTCCTGCACCCCGATGTTTATAGCAGAATGTCCACAATAGCCAAACTGTGGAAGGAGCTTTGGTGTCTATTGAAAGATGAAGGTGTAAAGAAGATGTGGTTTATGTATAAAATGGAATATTATTTAGGCATTAGAAATGACGAATACGCACCATTTGCTTCAACGTGGATGAAACTGGAGGGTATTATGCTGAGTGAAGTAAGTCAATTGGAGAAGGACAAACAGTGTATGTTCTCATTCATTTGGAGAATATAAATAATAGTGAAAGGGAATATAAGGGAATGGAGAAGAAATGTGAGGGATATATCAGAATACGAGACAGAAAATAAAGACTCCTAACTCTGGGAAATGAACTACGGGTGGTGGAAGGGGAGGTGTGCGGGGATTGGGAGTGATTGGTTAATGCGCACTGAGGGGGGCACTTGACGGGATGAGCATTGAGTTTTATTCTGTATATTGGTAAATTGAACACAAATAAAAACTTAATTTAATAAAAAAAAGATTCATGGAAACTAATGAGAATGAAGATACAACCGTTCAAAATCTTTGGGATGCAGCATAAGCAGTCCTAAGGGGGAAATACATCGCAATAGAAGCCTCCATTCAAAAACTGTAAAGAACTCAAATACCAAAGCTAACCTTACACATAAAGGAGCTAGGGAAAAAACAGCAGATAGATCCTACACCCAAGAGAAGAAGACAGTTAATTAAGATTATAGCAGAACTCAATGAAATCGAGACCAGAAGAACTGTGGAACAGATCAAAAAACCAGGAGTTGGTTCTTTGAAAGAATTAATAAGATACATAAACCAATAGCCAGCCTTATTAAAAAGAAGAGAGAGAAGATTCAAATTTATAAAATCATGAAAGAGAAAGGAGAGATCACTACCAACACCAAGGAAATACAAACGATTTTAAAAACATATTATGAACAGCTATACGCCAAAAAATTAGGCAATCTAGGGATATGGACGCATTCCTGGAAAGCCAGAAACTACAAAAACTGGAGCAGGAAGAAATAGAAAACCTGAAAAGGCCAATAACCAGAGAGGAAATTGAAACAGTGATCCAAAACCTCCCAAGACACAGAAGTCCAAGGCCAGATGGCTTCCCAGGAGAATTCCATCAAATGTTTAAAGAAGAATCCATACCTATCCTACAAAAGCTGTTTGGAAAGATAGAAAGAGATGGAGTACTTCCAAATTCATTCCATGAGGCCAGCATCACATTAATTCCAAAACCAGACAAAGACCCCACAAAAAGGAGGATTACAGACCAATATCCCTGATGAACAGGGATACAAAAATTCTCATCAGGATCCTAGCCAATAGGATCCAACAGTACATTAAGAAAATTATTCACCATGACCAAGTATGATTTATCCCAAGAACACAAGGCTGCTTCAACACTCGTAAAACAATCAATGGGATTCATCATATCAGCAGGAGAAAAACCAAGAACCATATGATCTTCTCATTAGATGCAGAGGAAGCATTTGACAAAATAGAGCATCCATTGCTGATCAAAACACTTCAGAGCGTAGGGATAGAGGGAACATTCCTGAACGTCTTAAAAGCCATCTACAAAAAGCCCACAACAAATATCATTCTCAATGGGGAAGCACTGAGATTTTTTTCCCCTAAGATCAGGAACAAGACAGGGATGTCCACTCTCACCACAGCTATTCAACATAGTACTGGAAGTCCTAGCCTCAGCAGTCAGACAACAAAAAGACATTAAAGCCATTCAAATTGGCCAAGAAGAAGTCAAACTCTCCCTCTTCACCGATGACATGATACTCTACCTAGAAAACCCAAAAGCCACCCCAAGACTGCTAGAACTTATACAGCAATTTGGTAGCGTGGTAGGATACAAATTCAATGCCCAGAAATCAATGGCATTTCTATACACTAACAATGACACTGAAGAAAGAGAAATTGAGGAGGCAGTCTCATTTACAATTGCACCCAAAAGCATCAGATACCTAGGAATAATCCTAACCAAGGAGGTAAAGAATCTCAACAATAAACACTATAGAATGCTACTGAAAGAAATTGAGGAAGACACAAAGAGATGGAAAAATATTCCATGCTCATGGATTGACAGAATTAATATTGTGAAAATGTCAATGTTACCCAGGACAATGTACACATTTAATGGAATCCCTATCAAATATTATGGACTTTCTTTGGAGAGTTAGAACAAATTATTTTAAGATTTGTGTGGAAACAGGGATCCCTGGGTGGCGCAGCGGGGGATCCCTGGGTGGCGCAGCGGTTTGGCGCCTGCCTTTGGCCCAGGGCGCGATCCTGAGGACCCGGGATCGAATCCCACGTCGAGCTCCCGGTGCAAGTAGCCTGCTTCGGCCTCTGCCTGTGTCTCTGCCTCTCTCTCTGTGACTATTCTAAAAAAAATTTTAAAAAAAGAAGTTAAAAATAGAGCTACCCTATGATTCCAACATTACACATCTAGGTATTTACCCCGAGGATACAAAAGTAGTTGAGTAGATTCGAAGAGGAACACGCAGCCCAGTGTGGGTAGCAGCGTTATCAACAACAACGAAACTGTGTATAGAGCCCAGATGTCCATCAACTGATGAATGGGCAGAGACGATGTGGTAAATATACACACTGTGACATCACTCGGTCATCAGAAGGGATGAAAGGAAGCCATTTACAATAACGTGGGAGAAGTGGAAGGGACTTATGCTAAATGAACTCAGTCAGTCAGAGAAAGACAGATACCAAATACCATACAATTGCATTCACATGTGAATTTTAAGAAACCAAACAAACTGGTAAAGGGGCAGAGGGGGGGATGAAAGAAGCAAACAAAAAAACACACTCTTAACCACAGAGAATAAACTAATAAATAACAGGGGAAGGTGGCGGGGATGGGGAATCAGGGGATGGGGACTGTGGAGGTCACTTCTGACCAGTACCAGGCGTTGTATTCAAGGGTTGAATCACTATGTGGTAAACCTGAAACTATATCATACTATGTTTACAAACAGGATATAAGTATAACTTTAAAATAATAATTGGTAGTATAGAGGAAACATGGGCACACAAGAGATAAAATCAGAAAGGAAACTGAAAATCCTAAGAGTCTTTAGAGCCACAAATCCCCTCCTTAGCTCAGCTCAGGAGAAGCCTGCCATGCCTATTCTCACCCCAGCAGAAGCCTGGATTTTGATTCTCCGGGGAGGCCACTGACTTGGTGGAGTCAGGCTATCTTTGATCCCAAAACCTAAATAGAGTGCAGAAAACTAAACTGCCCAAGATACTAGGAGTCCCAGTGCAGGCATATGCTAAGACCCAAACTCTAACCATACACAGACATAAGCCTAACCCTCCACTTAAGCCTAATGTTAACCTAACCCTTAAACAAGAACTATCACTAATCAAAAACCAAACACAAACCCCAAGACCAAAACACATTCACTGAACCTTCCTGCCAACTGTCACCCTAACTCCTAAACCTATTCTAAACCCTTAATCCTGACCCTTACCTTAAATCTAACCCTAAACCTAACCTCTAACCCTAACCTTATTTAATGTACTCAAATCCTATTCCTAACCTTAACGTGTACCCTAACCCTAACCCTCTAATACTAATCCTATTTCATACCCAAATGTGTACTCTAACCTGTACCCTAAAACTAATCCCTAACCCACTGCCTAACCCTCTCTTACCCTTTTCCAAAACCGTACCCTGACCCTGACCTGACCCTAACCCTAACCCCTAACCAAACACTAACCCTAACCCTAGCCCTAACCCTATCCTAAACCTAACCCTCGCCCTAACCCTAAACCTAGCCCTAACTTTTACTCTAACCCCTAATCCTAACCACTAACTCACACCCTAACCCCTAACCCTAACTGCAAACCTAGCCCAACCCTAACTCTAACCATAACCCAAACCCCAACTCCTAACCTCCTGCCCTAATCCCTAAAGTCTAAACCCTAACTTAACTCCTGTCCCTAATCCAAACCCCCATCCTAACTCCTAACCACTGACCCTTACCCTTATCCCTCACCCTAACCTCTAATCTGTAACCATAAGCATAATCACTAACACCTAACATCTAACCTAAGCCTAACCACCAAATGTGTCCCCTCCCCTGTCCCTACCATTTATTCTACCCATTCACTTACCCTATGGTTCTAAGGAGTCCCTTCTGACATGGACGTGGCCCCCAGTGGCGCCTCCAGAGTCCTCCAGGGGGTCCTGAGGAAGCCGGGTTCCTGTGAGTGGGCACGTGGCCCCACGTGTTCCAGAGTCATAGTAAGCAGGTCCTGAGTACGCCGGGTCTCCGGTCACCGTGGGTATGCCTCACATCCTCTGGAAGCCCCATAGCAGGTTCTCAGGAAGCCGGGGGCTCCTATCAGCCTGGACATGGCCCCACGTCCCCCAGAAAACTCACCGCGCATCCTGAGGAAGCTGTGGGATCCTGTCAGCCTAGACGCAGCCCCATGTGTCCCAACACCAAAGTGCAGGTCCTGAGGAGGACGCGGGTCCTCTCAGTCTTGACGTGGCCCCACATTTTCCTCAGCCTCACCATAAGACCTGAGGAGGCTGGGGGCTCCTGCCAGCATGGACCTGGCCCCAAATTATCCCAGTTCTTCACAGTGCATCCTGAGGAGGCCGGAGACTCCTGTCAGTGTGGATTCGGCATCCACTTCTTTCTTAGGCCTCACCACAGGCTCTGTCAAGGCTGGGGTCTTCTGTCCGCATGGACACATCCCCATATTTCCCGAACTCTACCCTGGGTGTCCTGAGGACATCAGCGTCCGGTTGTGTGGATGTGGCCCCACGTCCTCCCGAAGCATCACCGCTGGTTCTGAGGTGGCCGGGACTCCTGTCTCTGTGGTTGCGGTCCCCAGCTTCCAGAAGACTCAACTTATGTCCTGAGGGGCACTTTAGCTCCTGCCAGAGTGGACGCCATGCCACATTTTTCAGAAGCCTCCCCACACCCATGGGCTCCTGTCAGGGTGTGTGCGGGCCCACAATTTCCTGAAGCCTCCCCGCAGGTCCTGAAGTGGCCCAGGGGCTCCTGTCAGGGTGGATGTGGACCCACATCTTCCTGAACCATCACCGTGTGTTCTGAGGAGACCGGGGCTCCTGTCAGTGTGAACGCTGCCCAATATCCCCCTGAAGACTCCCCGCAGGTTCTGAGGAGGCTGCAGCTCATCAGCGTGGATGTAACCCCACGTCTTCCTCAGGCCTCCCCAACACAGGCTGGCTCCTGTTAGTGCAGGCAGAAGAGGCCTACTGCGCATGCGTACCTCCTGGGCGGTGCCTGGGCTCGGGTGCCGCCTGTGGGATGCTCAGACGCTGCAGGAGGCTGTGCAGGAGGCAGCATGCCTTTCCTGGGGCCCACCTCTGCCTCCTTCCAGGCTCCAGCTGTTAGCTTCGGAACCGTCTGACTGAAAGGAGCCCAACACCCGGTTTCCTCAAAAATACTTAAGGAGAAGGAATTGTAGCCCAAAGGACGTGAAATGAAATCTGGACCAGACTTTTACCACGTCCTGTAAAACTCACTCAACCCTCTTCCACTGTGGGCGGGAGCACGGGCTAGTGCAGCCGCCTTGGAAACAGTGTGGAGGCTCCCCAGGAAGTTACAAATAGAGTCGCCCTGCGACCAGCAGGTGTACGGCCTGGAGCTCACTCCGAGGATACAGATGCAGTGAGACATGGGACAACTTCACCCAACTTCCACAGCAGCCGGGTCCACAGTAGCCACACTGTGGGAGGACCCTCAGTGCCCTGTGGCAGATGATGGATAAAGAGGATGGGAGATAGATGATGATCATAGAGAGGGGAATGATACTCAGCTATCAAAGAGAAGGAAATCTTGCCATTTGCAATGACGTGGAAAGAACTAGAGGGATCATCTTAAGTGAAATAGGTCAGTTGGAAAAGAGAATGACCGTGTGGTGTCATTCATAGGTGGAATTAAAGAAGCAAAGCAGATGAACATCTGTGAAGGGAAGGAAAAACAAATAAGATGAAAACAGATGCAGGGAATACAGACTCTTATATTTAGGAAACAAACTGAGTGTCGCTGCAGGGGAGGGGATGGGGGAGGGGATAACAGGACCAGCATGATGGAGGGCACGTGATGTCAAGAGCACTGCGGTTATCTCCAACTGGTGAATCCCTGAATTCTTCCTCTGAAAGTATAATACACTATACGTTAATTAATTGGGTTTAAATTAAATTAAGTTAAAAAATCAGTTGTATCAGAGCACGTTTCCTTCTGGACTCTCTGTTCTACTCCTTCGGCTTATGCTGGGACCAACCCTCGTGGGTCTGGTTTAAGTAGGCGTCAGGCCTCGTCTATGGACCAGCCCAGGGCTAGAACTCACGACCCCTACATCAGGACTGGAGGTGAGGTCACGAGTCGGATGCTTAACAGACGGAGCCAGGCGGGGTCCCGAGGACAACACTGCTTTATCCTTTGTCTCTGTGACATTGTTTGAAATAGGAAAGTGCTGCGTCCCACTCTGTCCTACTTCTCCAATACTGATTTGCTGTCCCGGGTCATTTGTGGGGGCGGATGGATGTTATGGTTTTTTTTTTTTTTCCTATTTATAGGATCTGCCACCATGACTTGACAGGAATTACATTGAAATTGAGGGTGGCTTCAGGAACTGCGGACATTTTCACAAGATGAGGCTCCAAACCATGAGCCCAGCACGGCCTCCCAGAACCTGGTATGGCTCAGTGCACAAGTCTTGTGCTCCTTTGGTTCAGTCTCATTTTTTATTCTCTGTGATGCTCCTGAGAAGTAAGTCACATCCGTCATTTCCTTCCTGAGTGCTCATTGTCAGGACACAGCAAGCCCCACAATAGAATAAAAACTGAGCCGAGGCCAAGGGCAGGAAGCCCCTATTAGAACAGATCTCAATGCACTTGAAGGCCCCATATCAAAATGTAAACAGAACTTGAGGAATTGCTCCAGCCCTTGGGAGTACCCTGAGACCAGCCCTTAAAACTAAGCTAAAACCGGGATCCCTGGGTGGCGCAGCGGTTTGGCGCCTGCCTTTGGCCCAGGGCGCGATCCTGGAGACCCAGGATCGAATCCCACGTCAGGCTCCTGGTGCATGGAGCCTGCTTCTCCCTCTGCCTATGTCTCTGCCTCTCTCTCTCTCTCTCTCTCTCTCTGTATGACTATCATAAAAAAAAAACTAAGCTAAAACCCACCTCCGGGTCCAAGTCCCTGCTCCGCTCTGTCGGGTATACTTGGAAAGAAGGTCAAGCTTGTAAATAAACCCTCGTGTGTTTGCATTGCTGTCAGCTTCTCAATGGTTTCTCGGATTTGCAATCTTGGGCACAACAGTCTGAGATACAAAACCAAAACCAAAAGAAGGTCGGATGCAGGTAGACTGAACACAGGGTTCTGAGAGAAACGGCAGAGACCTGGGGACTTGGCAGCTCTTCTGTGGAGGCCCCAGCAGCCTGGGGGCGGGATGCTCTGCCCCAGAGCCAGAGGACCCAGAGACCCCACCCGCATCCCGCCTATCAGGGCCGAGTCTCAGGAGCAGCACAGCACCGCCCACTGAGCCGAGAGACGCTGACGCCCACCCCGCCTCTGGCCCACGCAGGTGCATCTCCCAGGAAGATGTGCACCTGATAATCAGCACCACGGCCCATCCCCAGACCCCACACAGACCATTCGCTACCACCAAGTTGTCAGACCACAGAAGCTGCAGATCTTTAGCTCTGCCTGGAAAGTAGGGTTTAGATTCCTTTGTACTTTGTGTTCTTTTTTCATTTATTTTTTTGATTCTTTTTTATTAATTGCCTTATTTTAATTTTTATGTATGTACCTTATATATTTCTTATTTTTACTTTCATAGTACTTTAATTGTGTTTATTCTTTTTAATTTTTTTTCAATTTATATATGATAGTCACAAACAGAGAGAAAGAGAAAGAGAGAGAGAGAGAGAGGCAGAGACACAGGCACAGGGAGAAGCAGGCTCCATGCACTGGGAGCCCAACGTGAAATTCGATCCAGAGTCTATAGGATCCTGCCCTAGGCCAAAGGCAGGCACTAAACCCCTGTGCCACCCAGGGATCACTTTAATTGTTTCTATTTTGGGATTTAGAATCTTTAACAAACAGGCCAAAGTAATCTGTTTTTTTTTTGGGGGGGGGGCAGTTATTATTGTTTTTCTTGGTTTTCCTTTTTCTTCCTTCTTTCTTTTCTGGAAAATATAATGAGATGGAGAAATTCACCTCCATAAAATAACATGAGGTCTACTCACAGCCAGGAAGTTCATCAATACACATATATGATATCTAACTACAGTTTAAAACAATGATTATAAAGATAGCAGCTGGGCTGGAAAAAGAGCACAGAAGAAAACTAGAGAAACCTTTACTGTAGAAATAAAAGAACTTAAATATAATCAGGTCAATGTTAAAAATGCTATAACTGAGATGCAGTCCCAAGTGGAAGCCTTAAAAAGAAGAAAGTTTATGGACCACAGAGACAGACGTAGGGAAGTCATCCACTTATTAAAACAATAACATTAAAAAAAAAAACAACAAAACAAAACAAAACAAAACAAAAAACAATAACATTCATACCATAGGAGACTCAGAAGATGAAGAAAGAGAAAAGGTGGTCCTTGCTCAGCCATTAGAAACGACAAATACGGGATCCCTGGGTGGCGCAGCGGTTTAGCGCCTGCCTTTGGCCCAGGGCGCGATCCTGGAGACCCGGGATCGAATCCCACGTCAGGCTCCCGGTGCATGGAGCCTGCTTCTCCCTCTGCCTGTGTCTCTGCCTCTCTCTCTCTCTCTCTCTCTCTCTGTGTGACTATCATAAAAAAAAAAATAAAAAAATATTTAGAAACGACAAATACCCACCGTTTGCTTCAACGTGGATGGAACTGGAAGGTATTATGCTGAGTGAAGTAAGACAATCGGAGAAGGACAAACATTGTATGTTCTCATTCATTTGGGGAATATAGATAATAGTGAAGGGAATATAAGGTGAGGGAGAAGAAATGTGTGGGAAATATCCGAAAGGGAGACAGAACATAAAGACTCCTAACTCTGGGAAACGAACTAGGGGTGATGGAAGGGGAGGATGGCGGGCGGTGGGGGTGAATGTGTGATGGGCACTGAGGGGGGCACTTGACGGGATGAGAACTGGGTGTTATTCTGTATGTTGACAAATTGAACACCAATAAAAAATAAAATTATTATTAAAAAAAAGAAAGAAAAAGAAAAGAAAGAAGAAAGAAAGAAAGAAAGAAAGAAAGAAAGAAAGAAAGAAAGAAAGAAAGAAAGAAAGAAAGAAAGAGTGGCACCTGTGTGGTTCAGCTAGTTAAGCTTCTGCCTTAGGCTCATATCATGATCCAGGTCCCAAGGCAGGCTCCCTGTTCAGCAGGGAACCTGCTTCTCCCTCTCCCTCTGCCCCCTCACTCATGGATTTTCTCTTCTCTCTATCTCAAATAGATAAAAAACATCTTTGAAAAAGAAACAAACAAACCCAGAAGAAGAGAAATCTCCCATGTAGAAGAATTTCAAACAAATTGTGCAGACATTCCACACTCAAGTTCATGAGCATAGCTTCCCACTCTTATGTGAGGAATACACATTGTAACTTCCTTCTTCAAAATATAATAAGAAAAACTTAAAATAATATTGATAATATAATAATAATAATGTTTAATAATAATAAAAAAGGATCAGTTTACTGCGTAGAAAGCTGACAAACACTATCTCAGCAATGTGATCAGATCGATACCAAGACTGATAAATCATGTTGATAGTATATCCTTTATATGATATAATGAAAGTGGCAGTATATCTCTGTATATAACCCAAAAAACTGTTCAATCATGAGATAAATGACAGACATGTCCCACCTGAGGGAAATTTTACAAAATACTCTACTTCTCAAAGTGTTCCAGGGCAACAACAACAAGGAAAGGCTGAAAGACTGTCACAATCCAGAGGAGCCTAAGAAAACATGAGAACAAATGGAATGTGATATCAGGGATGGTAACTTAGCAAAAACTAAGGAAATCTAAATAAAGTATGGTCTTTGGTTAATGCGACTATTTTAATATTGATTCATTAGCTAATATTTGTACTGTACTAAAATAAGATATCAATAATTGGAGAAATTGAGTGCAAGTGCATGTGAATGCACTGTACTATCTTCTCAATTTCCCTATAAATCTTTGTTTTTTTCCTAATACGATCTATTTTGAAAATTGACTTAAATGAATCAGGCTCCAACTGTGAAGACATTTTAAGAATAGTTGAATTAACTTTTGCCTTCTTATTAAAGAGTTCCTTTGATGGAAACAAAGTAAGAATTTTAGATCAGAAGGAAAGAAAAACACTTTTGAACACGTATAATGCCTCTTCACCCTGAAAAGCAGGAATGGATAATAAATAGCAAAAAATCAGATAAAAATACTTCTAGTATAATAGACACCATATCACCATATTGCAAGTGTATTTAAAATTTGCAACGCATAACATTTATTTCCGTGACATTTGTCTTCCAAGGAGTTCACAGTGTTTCAGTGTTTGTTGAAACAGGGGAAGAATCTCAGGAAAAAATCCTTCACATAATAATAGGACCATTGGTAATAATGTCTCTCAGTTCTTTCCAAATCCATAAAGATGCATTTCCTGAGAAGTGACTGAACTGTGAAGAAAGAGATGAGAAACCGTCACCCCCTAAACTCTTGTGTCAGAATATTTTAACCATAGTACTACAGATAGTAGTAAATTATCCTTATTAACAGGAAATATGTCTCAGATTGGAATCTGAGCAATCAGATGGGCAGAGAAAAAACGCTTTGACTCGCTCCTCATCTTTTAAAGACAAAGGAGAGGTTTACTATGTACAAAGTCAGTTGTCAACATAGCCTTAGGGAATAAGAGTCTGCAGCATTGAATCTAGCTGCACAGCTGGGACGCCCAGGCTCCAGGTCTTCCTGATCCCAATCACTGGGCCTGTCCCCCAACACAGGATGCCACGCTGAGGTCATTTGCAACTGCTCTCTTAGGAGCTCTTGGGAAGGGGGAAGGAGCTAGATAGGATGGGACAGGATGCATGGAGGCCGAGAAAATTAAGGCCATTCCAATTTAAATTCAACATTAGCACACGCCCAGCCATCCCAGGTCCCTGTGAAGAAGAGCTGAAATTTACATGCCTTCAGTTACAGGAAAAAAACAAAAGTTTACAGCTTAATGTCCTAGAAAGCCCCACAATAGAATCAAAACAGAACCCAGGCCAAGGGCAAGAAGCCCCTATTAGAATGAGAACAGAGCTCAATGCACTTGAAGGCCCCATTTCAAACTGTAAACAGAAATTGAGGAATTGCTCCAGCCATTCTGGAGGTCCCTGAGACCAGCCCTTAAAACTAAGCTAAAACCCACCTCAGAGTCCAAGTCCCTGTTCCGCTGTGTTGGGTGTACTTGGATGCAAGCTCGAGTTTGGAAATCAACCCTTATGTGTTTGCATCGGTGTCACCTCCTTAGTGGTTTCTTGGATTCGCAATCTTAGGCACAATACCCCCATGTCCCCTCCCACCTTGGCCGAACCCCTATCCCCTCCCACCCAGGCTGACACTCCGTCACCTCCCTGCCCACAACAGCTGGGCACAGACCGTCACACAGGTCCCACGGGCACGGTGGGCACTCCCGCCATTCCCTGGCCTCCCAGAGGAAGGAAGGAGGTTTCGGCAGGGCACACTCCCATGGTGACCACAGGGATCCTTGCCCAACATGGCAGCTTGTGACAGTTCGGGGTCTGTGTCCCTAATGCCTGCTCCTCCTCCCCGGTTTTCCCACAGGAAATGAAGGAGGAGGCCCTGGTCTCCTCCTAGGACATCACGCAGGTAAACCTGGATGTAAACAGGACGTTCGGCAGACACATCAAGTTTTAGGACTGCTAGGTGTTGGGTGAGGCTGCTGGGCCACGAAGCTTCGGGCCCCCTGGGGCTTCTGAGTAGGGAAAACGGGGCCTCTGAGGCCAGGGGGAGTAACAGCAGCCAACAACATACCGCTCCATGGTAGGGTGATTGGGATGACCCCCTTGCCCACCCCTCCGGGCCTCAGGGATGAGGAGGCCACTAGGATGGGGCCTTCAGGGGTTGCCATGGGAGTTGAACACCACCAAATGGTAGAGGGATGGCCCCATGAGAAGCAGGGGATGGGGTGTGGGATGTGGGAGGCATGAACTGGACCTGGGGGCCAGGCGGCATGGCCGCGGCTGGAGCAGGACACACATCGATCCCATGAGGGTCAGACGGGTCAGAGTGACACCCACTCTCGGTGCTTTATATATTTCTAAATTCTATGCATTTAATTTGAGACAATTTCCAATTTGAAAGCATACATATGGGGATCCCTGGGTGGCGCAGCAGTTTGGTGCCTGCCTTTGGCCCAGGGCGCGATCCCGGAGACCCGGGATTGAATCCCACATTGGGCTCCCGGTGCATGGAACCTGCTTCTCCCTCTGCCTGTGTCTCTGCTTCCCTCTCTCTCTCTCTGTGACTATCATAAATAAATAATTTAAAAAATAAAAAAATTGAAAGCATACATATTATGATGACCCCCAGATAATGTCCCCGGTCCAGCCAGGGCCCTGCACTGACCACACCGCGCCCCAGGGGCAGGTGTCACAACAAACCCCAGACTGGGGTCGCCTTTAACGGTAGATGTCTCCTTGTGCATCTTAATGGAAGGAGATACCCTGTGTCCACAGGCCCCCACGACATCCCCCTCATTCCCCACTCCCACCCCCTCCATCATCATCCCCAGTGGCATCCCACCATCCCCCTCACACCCACACACCCCACACAATCCCCACCCACACTATACCCCAACACAATCCCCCCTACACCATCCCCCACACTCCACCACAATCATACTCCTGCCCCCACACGATCCACCGCCACACCATTTATCCCCAGCAAGGACCTGGTGCAGGTGCCCCCTGTGGGACATGGCCTCCCCGGGGTTTTTCTGCATACCCTGATCCCATCAGAAGCCCTGGTGTCCCATAGAGTACCCAGGGGTTGCAGGGAGCAGGAAAGACATGGAGCCCCCGACAGGGTGGGTGTAGGTGAGTGGTTCAGAGGATGCACCCTGCCCTGCCTCCGCCCAGTGTCCCACCTGGAGGGCAGCACACCCTGCACAGGACACCAGCCCCTAACCCATAGGGACCTGGGCCAACACAAAGACTAATGGGATCCAGCATCCCATGGTCGTGGCCAGCCCTGGATTCTGGCCCCATGCTGTGCGAGCCCTCTCACAGCTGAATGTGGCCTCTTGGGCCCTGGGCTTACCCCACTGATCCAGGTCGCTGACCTAGGGCGCCCTTTGGATCCTAGGGTGGGGAGAGCAGGGGTAGGCCGGTGGGCCCCACCCATAGCCACACCAGGAGCCAGCCTTCTCCAGGTGCTGGGGCCCCTGGGAGCCCAAGTCCGGGGTCCAGCTGCCCTGCATGGACCCAGCGCAGGACCAGGTCAGCTCTGCTGTCCTCAGAACCTTCTCTCAGGCTGAAACCTCAGGACACACGCCCCCACCCGGATTCCACACGTGATCCCAGGTGGGAGACTCCAGCACCCGCCTCCCCAACCCGTGTCATTCTTGCCCTCCCCTAAAGGACAGAAAGCTCTCCATTCCCAGGGGCAGGCGCGCCCCCTCGGCCCTGAGCCCATTTGCTGTACAAAGTAAATAAAGTGTTGTGGTATGAAAATGCACAGCCAGCCCGTTTCTGTGTCATCCAGAACACTGTCCACAGGGCTTGGAGAGACCACCAGAGAGGAGGAGGGGGCACCACCCAGGCCCCACCAGCCCATGCAGGGGCACCACCATGCACAGCCAGCTGACGTCCCCATGTGCCTTCCAGGAGCAGCCAGACACCAGGGTTAGGAACTGACAGACTTTACTAGGACTCAGGCTGTGCCCCACGGGCCAGGAAGGGCTGGGACAGAGTGACAGCCAGGAAGCCTCAGGTCACCAGGTTCTGTGCAAAGCAACCCGGTTGTCTGTGCTCCCTCTGTCCAGGGGGCCTGGGCAGGCCTTGTTCAGGGGCCTTTCCTCCACGCATCATCCCCGTGCCTGTGTGCCTGGGGCAGAGAGGACCTGCGGGGTGGTCAGCATGGCCCTAGAAGGGATGTCAGGACAGCAGGCCCTTGTGTTATGCCCAAGATTGTGAATCCGAGAAACCACCGAGGAGCCAACACCGATGCAAACTCCCAAGGGTTTCTTTACAAGCTGGAGCTTGGTTCCAAGTGCACCCGACACAGCAGAGAATGG
Source organism: Canis lupus familiaris (assembly GCF_011100685.1). Taxonomy (NCBI): domain Eukaryota; kingdom Metazoa; phylum Chordata; class Mammalia; order Carnivora; family Canidae; genus Canis; species Canis lupus. The sequence goes on along the minus strand of NW_023330510.1, from coordinate 287,280 downwards.
ACTTAGACCCTGAGACTAAGAGGCGTAGCAGCTTTATAGGGGCCAGTGGCCCATGGGATATGCAGAAAGTTGCACAGTCATGTCTGTTCACAAGCAGGTGGCCAATTGAATTACACCTTACCCTATAGTATCCACTTGCGCTAGCCTATTACTTTGGTCAGAATCGGAATGCAGTTTTGGGAGAAATAAAGCAGGGTTACATTGTTATGAGCTGATTTCAGATAAGGGTGTGCCCAGCGGCCTGACCTGGGTGGGGCAGCGCCTTAAGCAATAAGAAGGTCATGTGGGGGTCATCCTGGAGGTGGGGGGTGTAGCACAAAATGGAATCAGTCCTGCTCTGCCTCTCCAGGGGTAGGAGATTTTGTTAAATTTCCTGGGTCCCACACTTGCAGCTCATGCACCTGGGCCAGCCTCACCAGATGGACTCAGCGTGCACACCTTGTGGTGCTTGATCTCTCACACCAGCGTGTGGAGGGCACCCTCCTTGCCCGACTGAGTAGGGGCGGGTGAGCATGGGGCTCGGCCTGAAGGTCAGGCAGCACAGGGGACCGAGGAACCCCAACCCCTGTCCCCACCCAGACTCCCAAACACAGGAAGCCCCAGGGCTCCCCCCCATGGGCAGCTGGATCCTCAGGAGCTCCCACCAGGATGGCCCCAAGGTCTGGCTTCCTGCTGGAGAGGCATCAGGGAGAAGATAAGCAGCCAGCACATGGCAGGACCCATTGCCTCACATGGGAATATAGCCAAGCCGGACCTTCCAGCTCAGCTGAACCTCCAGCAGAAAGTCACTGCAAGAGCGAGCCCAGGGTCTGCCAGGAGAGCCTAGCTAGCCGCCCAGCACCAGCACCAGAAATGATGTTGTGCCAACCGTTTTGGCATTTGGGTGACCCAGCCAGAGGATCCAATAGCTGCACGTGATAGCTACATGTGATAAACACACACACACCCCAAAACCCACAAAAGTCGGAATCCCCCCAATGTTGTCTAACAGCAGCCGGATGGTTACATACACGACGCTGTGGTCTCCAATAGGATACATGAAAGACGCAATAAACCATGACTGCAGAGGTGCTGGAGGCACAGAGATGTGCCTGCTTGGTTCCAACAAGGGTCACAGAGGGGCAGGAAGCATCCTACAGAGGGGAGGCCCCTCCTTGGAAAAGACATCATGTCCCTGTGAAGGCTACGGAGGGTGAAATCTGTCCTCCTCTCTTTCAGCTTCTGGTTTTCCTCCTAAATGCCATTTTCCTCAATCAAAAGACTAAAAATTTATTTTATGTTTATAAATTTCTTTCTGTTGGTGTCCAATTTGTATGAATTCTTGCTTTAGCAAGGGTGTCATTCAGGAGAGAAGGAGAGATCATGATTTTCCCAGACAGGCAAAATATAAAGGAGTTCATGACCACTTAACCAGTCCAGTAAAGAATATTAAGGGGGACTCTTCTAGTGGGAGAAAAAAAGAGTCCAAAAGCAACAAAGACTAGAAAGGCCCAGAGAACATCACCAGAAACACAAACTCCTCCTGTAACACAAAGGCACATGTTTGTGCCTACACATCCTAACCCTACACCTGAAGGAGCTGAATAAGGAATAGCAAACATAGCCTAAACATGATTATCTTTGAATAATCACTCTGAATGCCGATAGACTAAATGCTTCAATCAAAAGATAGAAGGTATCAGAGTGGCTTAAAACACAAGATCCGGGAAGCCTGGGTGGCTCAAAGGGTTGAGCATCTACCTTTGACTCAGGGTATGATCCTGCAGTCTGGGATCAAGTCCCATATTGAGCTCCAGGAGTGGAGTCTACTTCTCTCTCTCCCTAATTTTCTGCCTCTCTCTCTCTCTCATAAATAAAATCGTTATTAAAAAAACAAGATCCATCTGTATGATGCCTACAAGATGCTCACCTTACACGTATACACACCAGCAGATTGATAGTCAGGGGAGGGAAAATCATCTACCACGCTAATGGATATCAAATGAAAGTTGGAGGACCCATACTTATATCAGACAAACGAGATTTGAAACCAAACCCTGGGGGACACCTGGTGGCTCAGTGGTTGAGCATCTGCCTTCAGCTCAGGGTGTGAACCTGGGATCACAGGATCGAGTCCCACATCGGCCTCCCTTAGGGGAGCCTGCCTCTCCCTCTGCCTATGTTTCTGCCTCTGCTTCTCTGTGTATCTCTCATGAATAAATAAATAAAATATTTAAATCACAAAAAGAAAGAACAAATCCTGTAAGGAGAGATGAAGAACATTATTTCATAATTAAAAAGACTATCAAGATCAAACAACTAAATATTTATGCTGCCAACATGGGAGCACGTAAATATAGAAACAAATTAACAACAAACGTACAGGAACTCACTGATAATAATACACTGACAGGGGATTTCAACACCCACTTATGGCAATGGACCGATTGTCTAGCAGAAAATCAACAAGAGAACAATAGCCTTGACACACCGGACCACAGGGACTCAACAGATATAGTTAGAAAATTAGATCTGAAAGCAGAATACACTTTCCTATCAAGTGCACATAGGACATTCTCCCGAACAGATCATATCAGGGCCCACAAATCAGTCCTCAACAGGTACAACAGGTACAGGAAGGTTGATATCACACCATGTACATTTATGGCCCATGGTGTTTTGAAACTGGAAGTCGAAGGTAAGAAAAAATTTGGACAGACCAAAAATATGTTGAGTTTATGATTATCCTACTAGAGTGAATGGAGCAACCAGGAAATTAAAGAGGAAATTTAAAACAAATGAAAATGAAAACATGTTTCTTCAAACCTCTCGGATGTAGCAAAGGAGTAGTAAGAGGGAAGTACATAGCAATACAGGCCTACCTCAAGAAAAAAGAAGTCTCCAATACACATCCTAACCCTACACCTGAAGGAGCTGAATAAGGAATAGCAAACATAGCCTAAAGCCTACAGAAGAAGGGAAAAAATAAAGATGAGTGCAGAAATAAACAATACAGAAACAACAAAACAGTAGAATGGAGTAACAAAACTAAGAGCTGGTTCTTTAAAATTATTAATAAAATGGATTAACCCTAACCAGGCTTATCAACGAGAAAACAGAAAAGACCTAAATAAATAAAATCACAAATGAGAGAAGAGAGATCACAATCAACACCAGAAAAAAAAAAGCAGTTATAAGGGAATACTATGAAAGATTATACGAAAACAAACTGGGAGACCAGGAAGAAATGGATAAATCCCTAGAAATGTACAAACGAGCAGAACTGAAATAGGAAGAAATAGAAAATGTGAACAGCCCATAACTAGCAAAGGAATTTAATCAGCAAGGCACCTGGGTGCCTCAAGGGTTGAGCATGTGCTTTGGCTCAGGTCATGATCCCGGGGTCCTGGGGGATCAAGTCCCACATCAGGCTCCCTGCATGGAGCCTCATTTTCCCTCTGCTTATAACTCTGCCTCTCTGTGTCTCTCATGAATACATAAATAAAGGTGCAGGCACTGTGGAAAACAGTCTGGAGGGTCCTCGAGAAGTTAAAAATAGGGGATACCTGGGTGGCGCAGCCATTTGGCCCCTGCATTTGGCCCAGGGTGTGATCCGGGAGACCTGGGATCGAATCCCACGTTGGGATCCCGGTGCATGGAGCCAGCTTCTCCCACTGCCTGTGTCTCTGCCTCTCTCTCTATGACTATCATAAAAAAAATTAAAAAAGAAGTTAAAAATAGTGCTACCCAACGATTCCAAAATTGCAAAGCTAGGTATTTACCCCGAGGATACAAAAGTATTTTAGTAGATTCGAAGAGGAACACGCAGTCCCAGTGTTGGTAGCAGCGTTATCAACAACAGCGAAACTGTGTATAGAGCCCAGATGTCCATCGACAGATGAATGGGCAGAGACGATGTGGTAAATATACACACTGCGACATCACTCGGTCATCAGAAGGGATGAAAGGATGCCATTTACAATGACGTGGGAGAAGTGGAAGGGACTTATGCTAAATGAACTCAGTCAGAGAAAGACAGATACCAACTACCATACAATTGCATTCACATGTGAATTTTAAGAAACCAAACAAACTGACAAAGGGGCAAAGGGGGGGATGAGAGATGCAAACCAAGAAACATACTCTTAACCACAGAGATTAAACTACTAAATACCAGAGGAAAGTGAGGGGGATGGGGAATCAGGGGATGGGAATAGTAGAGGTCACCTCTGACCAGTACCAGGCGTTGTATTCAAGGGTTGAATCACTATGTGGTAAACTGGAAATGATATCATACTGTGTTTACAAAGAGGAATTCAAGTAAAATTTTAAAATAATAATTGGTAGTATAGAGGAAACATGGGCGCACAAGAGATAAAATCAGAAAGGCAACTGAAAATCCAAACAAAGAGTCTTTAAAGCCACAAATCCCCTCCTTAGCTCAGCTCAGGAGAAGCCTGCCATGCCTATTCTCACCCCAGAGAAGCCTGGATTTTGATCATTTTAAAATGATCTCTGGGGAGGCCGCTGACTTGGTGGAGTCAGGCTATCCTTGAAACCAAAACCTAAATAGAGTGCATGAAACTAAACTGCCCAAGATGCTAGGAGTCCCAGTGCAAGCACATGCCAAGACACAAACTCTAACCATACACAGACATAACCCTAAGCCTACACTTAAGCCTAATGTTAACCTAACCCTCAACAAGAACTATCACTAATCAAAAACCAAACACAGGGCAGCCCGGGTGGCTCAGCGGTTTAGCGCTGCCTTCAGCCCGGGGCCTGATCCTGGAGACCTGGGATCGAGTCCCACATCGGGCTCCCTGCATGGAGCCTGCTTCTCCCTCTGCCTGTGTCTCTGCCCCTCTTTCTCTCTCTCTCTCTCTGTGTGTGTGTGTGTCTCTCATGAATAAATAAATAAAATCTTTAAAAAAAAAAAAAAAACCAAACACAAACTCCAAGACCAAAACACATTCACTGAACCTTCCTGCCAACCCTCACCCTACCTCCTAAACCTATTCTAAACCTTTAACTCTGACCCTTACCTTAAATCTAACCCTAACCCTAACCTCTAACCATAACCTTAACTTAATGTACTCAAATCCTATTCCTAACCTTAACCTGTACCCTAACCCTAACCCTATAATACTAATCCTATCTCATAACCCAAACTGTACCCTAACCCGGACCCTAAAACTAATCCCTAACCCACTGTCTAACCCTCTCTTACCCTTTTTCAAAACCGTACCCTGAGCCTGACCTGACCCTAACCCTAACCCCTAACCAAACTCTAACCCTAATCCTAGCCCTAACCCGTATCCTAAACCTAACCCTCGCCCTAACCCTAAAACTAGCCCTAACTTTAACTCTAACCCCTAACGCTAACCTCTATCCCTATCTCACACCCTAACCCCTAACCCTAACTGCAAACCTAACTGAACCCTAACTCTAACCATAACCCAAACCCCAACTCCTAACCTCCTGCCCTAATCCCTAAAGTCTAATCCCTAACTCTAACTCTAACTCCTGTCCCTAACCGAAACCCCCATCCTAACTCCTAACCACTGACCCTTACCTTTATCCCTCACGCTAACCTCTAATCTGTAACCATAAGCATAATCACTAACCCTTAACATCTAATCTGAGCCTAACCACCAACCACCTCCCCTCCCCTGATCCTACCATTCATTCTACCCATTCACTTACCCTATGGTTCTGAGGAGTCCCTTCTGACATGGACGTGGCTCCCAACGGCGCCTCCAGAGTCCTCCAGGGGGTTCCTGAGGAAGCTGGGCTCCGGTAAATGCGGACATGACCCCACGTGTTCCAGAGTCATAGTCAGTGGGTCCTGAGTACGCCGGGTCTCCTGCCAACGTGGAGTATGCCTACTCTGGAAGGAGGAGGAACATCTTTCTGGATGTCTCACATCCTCTGGAAGCCTCACAGCAGGTTCTCAGGAAGCCAGGGACTCCTGTCAGCCTGGACATGGCCTCATGTCCCCTGAAAACTCACCGCGGGTCCTGAGGAGGCTGTGGGTTGCTGTCAGCCTAGACGCAGCCCCATGTGTCCTGAAGCCAAAGTGCAGGTCCTGAGGAAGAAGGGGATCCTCTCAGTCTTCATGTGGCCCCACATTTTCCTCAGCCTCACCATAAGACCTGAGGAGGCTGGGGGCTCTTGTCAGAATGGACGTGCCCCCAAATCATCCCAATCGTTCACAGTGTGTCCTGAGGAGGCCGGAGACTCCTGTCAGTGTGGAATCGGCATCCACATTTTTCTGGGGCCTCACCACAGGCTCTGACAAGGCTGGGGTCTTCTGTCCACATGGACGCATCCCCATATTTCCCGAAGTCTACACTGGGGGTCCTAAGGACATCAGCGTCCGGTTGTGTGGACGTGGCCCCACGTCCTCCCGAAGCATCACCCCGGTTCTGAGGTGGCCGAGGCTCCTGTCACTGTGGATGCGGCCCCCAGCTTCCAGAAGTCTCAACTTATGTCCTGAGGGGCCAGTTACCTCCTGCCGGAGTGGAAGCAGCGCCCCATCTTTCAGAAGCCTCCCCACATGTTCTGAGTCGGCCCAGGGGCTCCTGTCAGCGTGGATGGGGGCTCACATCTTACTGAAGCCTCCCCGCGGGTCCTGAGGCAGCCCAGGGGCTCCTGTCAGGATAGATGTGGGCCCATATCTTCCGGAAGCCTCACCGTGTGTCCTGAGGAGACCAGGGCTCCTGTCAGCGTGTACGCTGCCCAATATCCCGCTGAAGACTCCCCGCAGATTCTGAGGAGGCTGTGGCTCATCAGCTTGGACATGTCCCCATGTCTTCCTCAGGCCTCCCCAGCACAGGCTGGCTCCTGTTAGTGCAGAGAGACGAGGCCTACTGCACATGCGTGCCCCTTGGGCGGTGCCTGGGCTCGGGCGCTCCTGCGGGATCCTCAGGCACTAGAGGAGGCTGTGCAGGAGGCACGTGCCCATCCCCGGGCCGTCCTCTGCCTCCTTCCAGGTTCCAGCTGTGGCCTGTTAGCTTCGGAAACATCCGACTGAAAAGAAGCCCAACACACGGCTTCCCCAAAAATTCTTAAGGAGAAGGAATTGGAGCCCAAAGGATGCGAAATGAAATGTGGACCAGACTTTTACCATGTCCTGTAAAACTCACTCAACCCTCTTCCACTGTGGGCGGCACCGCAGGCTGGTGCAGACGCCATGGAAACAGTGTGGAGGCTCCTCAGGAAGTTACAAATAGAGCCGCCCTGGGACCAGAAGGTGCACGGCCTTAGCTCACCCCGAAGATACAGATGCATGAGACTCGGGGACACCTGCACCCCAATGTCCACAGCAGCCGGGTCCACAGTAGCCACACTGTGGGAGAGCCTCGGTGCCCTCAGGCAGATGATGGATAAAGAGGATGGAAGATAGATGATGGTCATAGATGATAGATAGTTAGATGAGAGGAATGGTACTCAGCTATCAAAGAGAAGAAAATATTGCCATTTGCACTCACGTGGATAGAACTAGAGGGATCATGTTAAGTGAAATAAGTCAGTCAGGAAAGAAAATTACCGTATGGTTGCATTCATAGGTGAAATTAAAGAAGCAAAGCAGATGGGCAACTGTAAAGGGAAGGAAAAACAAATAAGATGAAAACAGAGATGGAGGAAAAAAAGACTCAATCACAGGAAACAAACTGAGGGTCGCTGGAGGGGAGGGGAGTGGAGGGACAGGGTAACTGGTAGACTGGCATGAAGGAGGGCATGTGATGTCATGAGCCCTGTTGTTATCTCCAACTGGTGAATCCCTGAATTCTACCCCTGAAAGTATAATACACTATACTGTTAATTAATTGGGTTTAAATTAAATTAAGTTTAAAAAATCAGTTGACAGTATCGGAGTGCATTTTCTTCCAGGCTCTCTATTCTGCTCCTTCAGCTTATGTCAGAACCACACCCCTGTGGGTTTGGTTTGTTTCAGTAGGCTCCATGCCTCGTCCACAGTTTAGCACAGGGCTGGAATTCATGACTCCCGAGATCAAGACCAAGGGTGAAGTCAGGAGTCGGATGCTTAACCAACAGATCCAGCTGGGGCCCGAGAACCACACTGCTTTATCCTGTGTCTCTGTGACATTGTTTGAAATAGGAAAGTGGAGGGAGGGACAAGATGACAGAAGAGTAGGGTTCCGCAAATCACCTGTCCCCACCAAATTACCTAGATAATCTTCATCATCCTGAAAATCTATGAATTCGGCCTGAGATTTAAAGAGAGACCAGCTGGAATGCTACAGTGAGAAGAGTTCGCACTTCTATCAAGGTAGGAAGAGGGGGGGAAAAAAATAAAGAAACAAAAGGCATCCAAGGGGAGGGGCCCCATGAGGTGCTGGGCTAAGGCCAGGACGAGTGCCCCCAGGACAGGAAAGCTCTGTCCCGGAGAAGCAGGAGCTTCACCAAACTTCCCGGGTGGAAAGGCTCCTGAAGGGAGTTGGAGCAGGACGCCAGGATGGTGGGGATGCCCTCGGGCTCCCTGGAACACTAACAGACACCTGCGCACCCAGGAGACTGCACCATACTCCGTGGCTGAGCTCCCTAAAAGACTGCAGGGACCACGGCTGGACCCGGAGCAGCTCGGAGCGGCTCGGGTGGCGGCTCCACACGGAGGGGGCAGCGAGGCCAGGAGCAGCTCGGAGGGGCCTCCGGCAGAGGAAGAGGATCCCTGCAGAGAGGTTTGCGGGGCTCTGGGACCAGCTCAGTGGGGCTTGGATGGTGGTGCCGCAGAGGCGGCTGTGTGGCCTGGAGGGGGAATCAAAAGCACAGGCACTGGAGCACAGGGCGCCAGGATACAGCCCAGAATCCGGCCTCCCCCGGGACAGGCAGACCCCGGGAAGGCCCACGACAGCTAGGATGCTTCAACCCAGAGCTGAGCAGATCAGCGTCCCCGCCTTGGCATCTCCAGGCCCTGCAGAGGGAGAGCTCCATAGTTACTGTGGGAGCTGAATCCAGGGCTGAGAGCTGCCAACGTCACTGGGATGGTTCCTCTTGGGGCCTCACGGGATAAATGAGCCCTGTACCAGGCAGAGGGCAGAGCAGCTCCCCCAAGAGCTAACACCTGAAAATCAGCACAACAGGCCCCTCCCCCAGAAGACCAGCTAGATGGACAAGTTCCAGGGGAAGTCAAGGGAATTAAGTATACAGAATCAGAAGATACTCCCCGTGGTTTTTCTTTCTTTCTTTTCTTTTCTTTTCTTTCTTTCTTTCTTTCTTTTCTTTTCTTTCTTTCTTTCTTTATTTCTTTTTGATTTGTTTGCATCCCCCACCCTTTATTCCTTTCTTCCTTTTTCTTTCTCTTTTTCTTCTCTTTTTTCTTTTTTTTCTTCCTTTTCTATTTTTCTCTTTTCTTTCCTTCTTTCTCTCTCTTTTTCTCCTTTTCCCAATACAACTTGTTTTTGGCCACTCTGCACTGAGCAAAATGACTAGAAGGAAAACCTCACCTCAAAAGAAAGAAACAGTCCTCTCTCCTAAGAGTTACAAAATACGGATTAACAATTCAATGTCAGAAAGCCAATTCAGAAGCACTTATACAGCAACTGGTGGCTCTAGAAAAAAGCATAAAGGACTCAAGAGACTTCATGACTGCAGAGTTTAGATCCAATCAGGCAGAAATTAAAAATAAATTGAAGGAGATGCAAACCAAACTAGAAGTCCTAATGACGAGGGTTAACTAGGTGGAAGAACGAGTGAGTGACATAGAAGCCAAGTTGATTGCAAAGAGGGAAACTGAGGAAGAAAGAGTCAGACAATTAAAAGACCAGGAAGACAGATTAAGGGAAATAAACGACAACCTGAGGAAGAAAAACCTACGTGTAATTGGGGGTCCTGAGGGCGCTGAAAGGGACAGAGAGCCAGAATATGTATTTGAACAAATCCTAGCTGAAAACTTTCCTAATCAGGGAAGGGAAACAGGCATTCAGATCTAGGAAATAGAGAGATACACCCCCCTAAAATCAATAAAAACCATCAACACCTCGACATTTAATAGTAAAGCTTGCAAATTCCAAAGATAAAGAGAAGATCCTTAAAGCAGCAAGAGACTAGAAATCCCTGACCTTTATGGGGAGGAGCATTAGGGTAACAGCAGACCACTCCAGAGAGAACTGGCAGTTCAGAAAGGGCTGGCAGGATATATTCAGGGTCCTCCATGAGAAGAACATGCAACCAAGAATACTTTATCCAGCAAGGCCTCATTCAAAATGGAAGGAGAGATAAAGAGCTTCCAAGACAGGCAGGAACTGAAAGAATATGTAACCTCCAAACTAGCTCTGCAACAAATTTTAAGGGGGACTCTTAAAATTCCCCTTTAAGAAGAAGTTCAGTGGAACAATCCACAAAAACAAGGACTGAATAGATATCATGAAGACACTAAACTCATATTTGTTGATAGTAACTCTGAATGTGAACAGGCTTAATGACCCCATCAAAAGGCGTAGGGTTTCAGACTGGATGAAAAAGCAGGACCCATCTATTTGCTGTCTACAAGAGACTCATTTTAGACAGAAGGACACCTACAGCCTGAAAATAAAAGGTTGGAGAACCATTTACCATTCAAATGGTCCTCAAAAGAAAGCAGGGGTAGCCATCCTTATATCAGATAAACTAAAATTTACCCTGAAGACTGTAGTGAGAGATGAAGAGGGACACTACATCATACTTAAAGGATCTATCCAACAAGAGGACATAACAATCCTCTACATATATGCCTCGAATGTGGGAGCTCCCAAACATTTAAATCAATTAATAACCAAAGTAAAGAAATACTTAGATAATAATACACTTATACTTGGTGACTTAAATCTAGCCTTTACTATACTCAATAGGTCTTCGAAGCACAACCTCTCCATAGAAATGAGAGCTTTAAATAATACACTGGACCCGATGGATTTCACAGAAATCTACAAAACTTTACATCCAAACTCAACTGAATACACATTCTTTTCAATTTCAAGTGCACATGGAACTTCCTCCAGAATAGACCACATACTGGGTCACAAATCGAGTCTGAACCAATACCAAAAGATTGGGATTGTCCCCTGCATATTCTCAGACCATAATGCCTTGAAATTAGAACTGAATCATAACAAGAAGTTTGGAAGGAGCTCAAACACGTGGAGGTGAAGGACCATCCTGCTAAAGATGAAAGGGTCATAGGAAATTAAGGAAGAATTAAAAAGATTCATGGAACCTAATGAGCATGAAGATACAACCATTCAAATTTGTTGGAATGCAGCAAAAGCAGTCCTAAGAGGGAAATACATCGCAATACAAGCATCCATTCAAAAACTGGAAAGAACTCAAATACAAAAGTTAACCTTACTCATAAAGGAGCTAGAGACAACACAGCAGATAGATCCTACACCCAAAAGAAGAAGAGTTAATTAAAATTCGAGCAGAACTCAAGGAAATCGAGACCTGAAGAAATGTGGAACAGATCAACAGAACGGGAATTGGTTCTTTGAAAGAATTAATAAGATACCTAAAGCATTATCCAGCCTTATTAAAAAGAAGAGAGAGAAGACTCAAATTAATTAAATCATGAATGAGAAAGGAGAGATCACTACCAACACCAAGGAAATACAAACGATTTAAAAACATATTATGAACAGTTATACGTCAAAAAATTAGGCAATCTAGAATAAATGGACACTTACCTGGAAAGCCAGAAACTACCAAAACTGGAACAAGAAGAAATAGAAAACCTCAAAAGGCCAATAACCAGGGAAGAAATTGAGCACTCATCCAAAAATTCCCAAGACACAAAAGACCAGGGCCAGATGGATTCCCAGGGGAATTCTATCAAACATTTAAAGAAGAAACCATACCTATCCTACTAAAGCTCTTTGGAGAGATAGAAAGAGACGGAGTACTTCCAAATTCATTCTATGAAGCCAGCATCACCTTATACCAAAACCAGACAAGGACCCCACCAAAAAGGAGAATACAGACCAATATCCCTGATGAACATGGATGCAAAAATTCTCAACAAGATACTGACCAATAGGATCCAACAATACATTAAGAATATGGGATCCCTGGGTGGCGCAGCGGTTTGGCGCCTGCCTTTGGCCCAGGGCGCGATCCTGGAGACCCGGGATCGAATCCCACGTCAGGCTCCTGGTGCATGGAGCCTGCTTCTCCCTCTGCCTGTGTCTCTGCCTCTCTCTCTCTCACTGTGTGCCTATCATAAATAAATAAAAAAAAAAAAAAAAATTAAAAAAAAAAAAAAAAGAATATTATTCACCATGACCAAGTAGGATTTATCCCCGGGACACAAGGCTGGTTCAACACTCCTAAAACAATCAATGTGATTCATCATATCAGCAAGAGAAAAACCAAGAACCATATGATCCTCTCATTAGATGCAGAGAAAGCATTTGACAAAATAGAGCATCCATTCCTGATCGAAACCCTTCAGAACATAGGGATAGAGGGAACATTCCTCGACATCTTAAAAGCCATCCAGGAAAAGCCCAAAGCAAATATCATTCTCAATATGGAAGCACTGGGAGTATTTCCCCTAAGATCAGGCACAAGACAGGGATGTCCACTCTCACCACTGCTATTGAACATAATAATGGAAGTCCTAGCCTCAGCAATCAGACAACAAAAAGAAATAAAGGCATTCAAATTGGCAAAGAAAAAGTCAAACCCTCCCTCTTCACCAATGACATGATACTCTACCTAGAAAACCCAAAACCGTCCCCCAAAAGATTGCTACAACTCAAACAACAATTTGGTAGCGTTGCAGGATACAAAATCAATGCCCAGAAATCAATGGCATTTCTATACACTAACAATGAGGCTGAAGAAAGAGAAATTGAGGAGGCAATCTCATCTACAATTTCACCCAAAAACATAAGATACCTAGGAATAAACCTAACCAAGGAGGTAAAAGATCTCAACAATAAACACTATAGAACGCTACTGAAAGAAATTGAGGAAGACACAAAGAGATGGAAAAATATTCCATGCTCATGGATTGGTAGAATTAATATTGTGAAAAAGTCAATGTTACCCAGAGCAATGTACACGTTTAATGCAATCCCTATCAAAATACCATGGACTTTCTTCAGAGAGTTAGAACAAACTATATTAAGATTTGTGTGGAATCAGGAAAGACTCTGAATAGCCAGGGGAATTTTAAAAAAGAAAAACATATCTGGGGGCATCGGAATGGCAGATTTCAGGTTGCATTAAAAGTTGTGGTCATCAATACTGTGTGGAACCGGCACAAAAACAGACACATAGATCAATGGAACAGAATAGAGAACCCAGAAGGGGACCTTGAACTTTATGGTCAACTAATATTCGATAAAGGAGGAAAGACTATCCATTGGAAGAAAGACAGTCTCTTCAATAGATGGTGGTGGGAAAATTCGACATCCACATGTAGAAAAATGAAACTAGAGCACTCTCTTTCACCACACACAAAGATAAACTCAAAATGGATGAAAGATCTAAATGTGAGACAAGAATCCATCAAAATCCAAGAGGAGAACACAGGCAACACCCTTTATGAACTCAGCCACAGTAAATTCTTGCAAGGTACATTCACGAATGCAAAAGAAAAAAAGCAAAAATCAACTATTGGGACTTCATCAAGATAAGAAGCTTTTGCACAGCAAAGGATACAGTCAACAAAACTAGAAGACAACCTACAGAATGGGAGAAGATATTTGCAAAAGACGTATCAGATAAAGGGCTAATTTCCAAGATCTATAAAAAACTTCTTAAACTCAACACCAAAGAAACAAACAATCCAATAATGAAATGGGCAAAACACATGAACAGAAATCTCACAGAGAAAGACATAGAAATGGCCAACATGCACATGAGAAAATGCTCTGCATTACTTGTCTCAGGGAAATACAAATCAAAACTACAATGAGATACCACCTCACACCAGTGAGCATGGAGAAAATGAACAAGGCAGGATACCATAAATGTTGGAGAGGATGCTGAGAAAAGGGAACCCTCTTACACTGTTTCTGGGAATGTGAACTGGTGCAGCCAATCTGGAAAACTGTGTGGAGGTTCCTCAAAGAGTTAAAAATAGAACTGCCCTGAGACCCAGCAATTGCAGTGTTGGGGATTTACCCAAAGTATTCAGATGCAATGAAATGCCGGGACACCTGCACCCCGAAGTTTTTAGCAGGAATGTCCACAATAGCGAAACTGTGGATGGAGCCATGGTTTCCATCGAAAGATGAATGGATAAAGAAGATGTGGTTTATGTATACAATGGAATATTACTCAGCCAGTAGAAATGACAAATACCCAACATTTGCTTCAACATGGATGGAACTGAAGGGTATTATGCTGAGTGAAGTAAGTCAATTGGAGAAGGACAAACATATGTTCTCATTCAATTGGTTAATATAAACAATAGTGAAAGGGAATATAAGGAAATGGAGAAGAAATGTGTGGGAAATATCAGAAAGGGAGACAGAACATAAATACTCCTAACTCTGAGAAAGGAACTAGGGATGCTTCAAGGGGAGGAGGGATGGGGTTACGGTTGAATGTTTGAAGGGCACTGAGGGGAGTCCTTGCAGGGATGAGCACTGGGTGTTATTCTGTATGTTGGTAAATTGAACACCATAAATAATAAATTTATTTTTTTAAAAAAGTTCAAACAACTAAATATTTATGTTGCCAACATGGGAGTACCTAAATATAGAAACCAATTAACAACAAACGTATAGAAAGTCACTGATAATAATACAATGACAGGGGATTTTAACACCTACTTATGGCAATGGACCTATCATCTATACAGAAAATCAACAAGGGAAAATAGCCTTGACACACTGGACCACAGGGACTCAACAGATATAGTCTGAACATTTTAACCTAAAGCAGAATACACATTCCTTTCAAGTGCACATGGGACATTCTGCAGAACAGATAATAGAATGGGCCACAAATCAGCACTCAACAGGTACAACAGGTACAAGAAAGTTGATATCACACCCTGTACATTTTTGGACCACGATGTTATGAAACTCGAAGTCGACAGTAAGAAAAAATTTGGACAGACCAAAAATACGTGGAGATTATGAACATCCTACTAGAGAAGGAATGGAGCCACCAGGAAATTAAAGAGGAAATTTAAAACAAATGAAAATGAAAACATGTTTCTCCAAACCTCTGGGATGTAGCAAAGGCAGTCCTGAGAGAGACGTGCATAGCAATACAGGCCTACCTCAATAAAGAAGAAGTCTCCAATACACAGCCTAACCCTACACCTTAAGGAGTTGAAAAAGGAATAGCAAACAAAGCCTAATGCCTATAGAAGAGGGGGAAAATAAATATGAGAGGATCAATAAACAATACAGAAACAACAAAGCAGTAGAATGGAATAAAGAAACAAAGAGATGGTTCTTCAAAATAATTAAGAAAATGGATCAAGCCCTAGCCAGCCTTATCAACAAGAAAACAGAAAAGACCTAGATAAATAAAATCACAAATGAGAGAAGAGAGATCACAATCAACACCAGAAAAATTAGACAATTATAAGGGAATACTATGAAAGATTATACGCTAACATACTGGGAGATCTGGAAGAAATGGACAAACCCCCAGAAATGTGCACACGTGCAAAACTGAAATAGGAAGAAAGAAAATATGAACAGACCAATAAATAGTAAAGGAATTGAATCAGCAGGGCACCTGGGTGCCTCAGTGGTTGAGCATGTGCTTTGGCTCAGGTCATGATCCCAGGGTCCTGGGGAATGAAGTCCCACATCAGGCTCCCTGCATGGAACCTCAATTTCACTGTGTCTATACCTCTGCCTCTCTGTGTCTCTCATGAATCCATAAATAAATCTTTAAAAATGAAAAAAGATAAAATGATGAGATAGGACCCAAATAAAATCACAAATGAGAAAAGATATATAACAACCAACACTAGAGAAATACAAACGATTATAAGAGAACATTATGAAAAAATATATGCCAGCAACCTAGAACCTGGAAGAAATAGATCAATTCCTAGAAATATATAACATAGTAAAAATGAAAAAGGAAGAAATAAGACTTGAACAGACAGATAACCAGCTAAGAAATTGAATCACTAATCAAGGATCTCCCAACAGGAGACGCTTAGATCAATAGAACAGAATGGAAAGCGGAAACAAGATACAAACCTGTAACTCATGGATCTAATAATCGACAACAAGGCAGGAAGGAATATCCAAAGCACAAAGACAGTCTCTTCAACAAACCCTAACCATGACCCCAGGATAATAACAAATGGTGTTGGGAAAACCAGGCAGCCACACGCAGAAGAATGAAACTGGACCAGTTTCTTACACCATATATATAAAAAATAAATTCAAAATGGATAAAAGACCTAAATGTGAGACCTGTAACCATACAAAGGAGAAAAGATAGCAAACGTCTTTGACATTTGCCATTGGATCTTCTTTCTAGATATGCCTCTGAAGTGAGGGAAACAAAAGCAAAAATACTATTGGGACTTCATCAAATTGAAAAGCTTCCACAAAGTGAAGGAAACAACCAAACCTAAAAGGTAACATACAAAATGAGAGGAGATATTTGTAAACAACACATCCAATAAAGATTTAGTATCCAAAATACATAAAGGAAATATAAATCTCAGCCTCCTAAACACAACTTATCCAACTGCCAATGGGCAGAAGACACGAATGGACTTTGTCTCTGACAAGACATCCAGATGGCCATGAGACACACGGAAAAACACTCAGCGTCACCCATCAACAAGGAAATGCAAACCAAAACCACAATGAGATGTCACCTGACAGCCATCATAATGGCTAAAGTTAAGAACAGAAGAAACAACAGGTGTCGTTGAGTCTATGGAGAAGAGCGAGGCCTCTTACACCCCTGGTGGGCAGGCGAACAGGTGCAGCCACTGTGGAAAACACTGTGATGGGTCCTCGAGAAGTTGAAAATAGGGGATCCCGGGGTGGCTCAGCCGTTTGGCACCTGCCTTTGGCCCATGTCACGATCCTGGAGAACTGGGATTGAATTCCACGTCGGACTCAGAGTGCACGGAGCCTGCTTCTCCATCTGCCTGTGTCTCTGCCTCTCTCTCAGTGACTATCATAAAAACAATTTTTTAAAAAAGTTAAAAATAGAGCTACACTACGATTCCAAAATTGCACAGCTAGGTATTTACCCCAAGGATACAGAAGTTGTTTAGTAGATTCAAAGAGGAACACGCAGCCCAGTGTTTGTAGCAGCATTATCAAAAGAGCCAAACTGTGGATACAGCCCAGATGTCCATCGACAGATGAATGGGCCGAGACGATGTGGTTAATATACACACTGTGGCATCACTGGGTTATCAGAAGGGATGAAATGAAGCCATTTACAATGATGTGGGAGAAGGGGAAAGGACTTATGCTAAATGAACTCAGTGAGAGGAAGACATATACCAAATACCATACAATTGTATTCATATGTGAATTTTAAGAAACCAAACAAACTGGCAACGGGACGGAGGGGGGGATGAGAGAAGCAAATAAAAAAACACACTATTAACCACAGAGAATAAACTAATAAATACCAGAGGAAGGTGGGGGGGATGGGGAACCAGGCGATGGGGATAGTGGAGAGCACCTGTGACCAGTACCAGGCGTTGTATCCAAGGGTTGAATCACCTTGTGGTAAACCTGAAACTATATCATACTGTGTTTACAAAGAGGAATTCAAGTAAACCTTTAAAATAATAATTGGTAGTATTGATGAAACATGTGCGCACAAGAAATAAAATCAGAAAGGCAAATGAAAATCCAAATAAAGAGTCTTTAGAGTCACAAATCCCCTCCTTAGCTCAGCTCGGGAGAAGCCTGCCATGTCTATTCTGACCCCAGCAGAAGCCTAGATTTTGATTTTCTGGGGAGGCCACTGACTTGGTGGAGTCAGGCTATCTTTGAACCCAAAACCTAAATAGAGTGCATAAAACTAAACTGCCCAAGATACTAGGAGTCCCACTGCAGGCACATGCCAGGACCCAAACTCTAACCATACACAGATATAACCCTAACCCTACACTTAAGCCTAATGTTGACCTAACCCTTAAACAAGACCTATCACTAATCGAAAACCAAACACAAACCCCAAGACCGAAACACATTCACTGAACCTTCCTGCCAAACCTCAACCTAACTCCTAAACCTAATCTAAATCCTTAACCCTGACCGCTACCTTAAATCTAACTCTAACCCTAACCCTAACCTCTAAACATAATTGAACTTAATGTAGTCAAATCCTATTCCTGACCTTAACCTGTACCCTAACCCTAACCCTCTAATACTAATCCTATCTCATACCCCAAACTGTACCCTAACCCAAACCCTAAAACTAACCCCTAACCCACTTCCCTTAACGTATCTCTTACTCTCTTCCAAATCCGTACCCTGACCCGGACCTGTCCCTAACCCTAACCCCTAACCAAACAATAACCCTAACCCTTGTCCTAAACCCTATCCTAACCCTAATCCCTCCCCCTAATTCTAAACCTAGCCCTAACTATAACCCTAGCCCCTCACCCTAAACCCTAACCCTAACTTACACCCTAACCCCTAACCCTAACTGAAACCCTAAGCCCAACCCTAACTCTAGCCATAACCCTAACCCCAACTCCTAACCTCCTGCCCTAATCACTAGAGCCTAAACCCTAACCCTAACACTAAATCCTGTCCCTTACCCTAACCCCCATCCTAACTCTTAACTACTGAACATTACTCTTATACCTCACCTAACCTCTAATCCATAACCATAAGCATAATCACTAACACCTAACGTATAACCTAAGGCTAACCACCAACTGCCTCCCCTCCTCTAACCCTACCATTCATTCTGCCCTTTCACTTACCCTGTGGTTCTGAGGAGTCCGTTCTGATGTAGACGTGGCCCCCAATGGCTCCTCCAGAGTCCTCCAGTGGGTCCAAGTGAGCCGGGCTCCTTTGAGTGTGGAACATGACCCAACGTGTTCCTGAGTCATAGTCAGCGGGTCCTGAGGACGCCGGGTCTCCTGTCACTGTGGACTATGTCTCACATCCTCTGGAAGCCTCACAGCAGGTCCTCAGGAAGCTGGGGTCTTCTGTCAGCATGGACATGGTCCCACGTCCCACAGAAAACTCACCGCAGGTCCTGAGGGGGCTGTGGGCTCCTGTCAGCATAGACACAGCCCCATATGTCCTGAAGCCAAAGTGCTGGTCCTGAGGAGGACGGGGTTCCTGTCAGGGTTGACGAGGCCCCACATTTTCCTCAAGCCTCACCATAAGACCTGAGGAGGCTCGGGGCTCCTGTCAGCATCTATGTGACCCATAATTTTCCCAAACCTACACAGTGGGTTCTGAGGAGGCTGGAGACTCCTGTCAGTGTGGATGTGGCACCCACATTTTTCTTAGGCCTCACCACAGGCCCTGACAAGGCTGGGGTCTTCTGTCCGCATGGACGCATCCCCATATTTTCCCAAGTCTACACCAGTGGTCCTGAGGAAGTTAGGGTCCTGTTCTGTCCATGTGGCCCCAAGTCCTCCCGAATCATCACCGAGGGTTCTGAGGAGGCCGGGGCTCCTGTAACCATGAATGCGGCCCCCAGCTTCCAGAAGCATCAACTTATGTCCTGAGGGGCCTGGGAGCTCCTGCCAGAGCGGACATTGCACCACAACTTTCTGAAGCCTCCCCGCAGGTCCTGAGGCGGCTCAGGGGCTCCTGTCAGCGTGGATGTAGGCCCATATCTTCCTGAAGCCTCTCCGTTGGTCCTGAGGCTGCTCAGGTGCGCCTGTCAGCGTGGATGCGGGCCCACAATTTCCTGAAACCTCCCCGTGGGTCCTGAGGTGGCTCAGGGCTCCTGTCAGTCTGGATGTAGGCCCACATCTTCCTGAAGACTCCCCGCAGGTCCTGAGGGAGCCCAGAGGCTCCTGAAAGGGTGGATGCGGGCCCACATCTTCCTAAAGCCTCACCGCGGGTCCTGAGGAGACCGGGGCTCCTGTCAGCATGAACGCGACCCAATTTCCCCCTGAAGACTTCCTGCGGGTCCTGTGGAGGCTGCAGCTCATCAGCATAGACGCCTCCCCACAGCTCCCTCAGGCCTCCTCAGCACAGGCTGGCTCCTGATAGTGCAAGCAGAGGAGGCCAACTGCACATGTCTGCCCCATGGGAGGGATCTGGCCTCGGGCTCCCCCTGCAGGACACTTTCAGTCTCCAGCTGGGGCCTGTTAGCTTCCGAAACATCTCACTGAAAACGAGCCCAACACCCGGCTTCCCAGAAATACTTAAGGACAAGAATTGGAGCCCACAGGACGTGAAATGAAATGTGAACCAGACTTTTACCACGTCCTGCAAAACTCACTCAACCCTCTTCCACTGTGGGCGGGATGGCGGGTTGGTGGAGCCGCCCTGGAAACAGTGTGGAGGCCCCTTAGGAAGTTACAAATAGAGCCACCCTGCGACCAGGCTGTGAACGGCCTGGAGCTTACTCCGAAGATACAGATGCAGTGAGACGTGGGACAACTGCACCCCAATGTCCCCATACCCACAGCAGCTGGGTCCACAGTAGCCAAACTGTGGGAGGACCCTCAGTGCCCTGTGGCAGATCATGGATAAAGAGGATGGGAGATAGATGATGGTCATAGAGAGAGGAATGGTACTCAGGTATCAAAGAGAAGGAAATCTTGTCATTTGCAATGATGTGGATAGAACTAAAGGGATCATGTTAAGTGAAGTAAGTCACTTGGGAAAGAGAATGACCCTGTGGTGTCATTCATAGGTGGAATTCAAGAAGCAAAGCAGATGAACTACTGTGAAGGGAAGGAAAGACAAATAAGATCAAAACAGATGCAGGAAATACAGACTCTTAACGATAGGAAATGAACTGAGGGTCGCTGGAGGGGTGGGGCATAACAGGGGAAATAGGAAAGTGCTGCGTCTTACTCTGTCCTACTTCTCCATTACTGATTTGCTGTCTGGGGTTATTTGTTGAGGAGGATGGATGTTATGTTTTTTTTTCCTATTTCTAAGTTCTGCCACCATGATTTTGATAGGAATGACTTTGAAACTGAGGGTGGCTTCAGGAACTGTGGACATTTTCACAAGATGAGGCTCCCACCCCACAAGCCCAGGATGGCCTCCCAGAGCCTGGGTATGGGCTCAGTGCACAATTCTTGTGCCCTTTGGTTCAGTCTCATTATTTATTCTCCTTGATGCTCCTGAGAAGGCATTCACATCCTTCCTTTCCTTCCTGAGTGCTCATTGTCGGGACACAGCAAGGCTACTCTGCTCTGTAGTTTCAGTTTGTGTCCCGTGACTTTACTGAACCGACTCCTTAGTTCTAACAGGTTTTGGTGGAGGCTCTGGGGTTGCCTGTTTCTAGTTCCGCGTCTTCAGCATATAGGGACAGTGTGACGTCCCCCTTCCAGGTGAGGATCCTTTGATTTTTACAGCTTTATGTCCTAGAAAGCCCCACTATTGATTCAAAACTGATCCCAAGCCAAGGGCAGGAAGCCCCTATTAGAATGAGAACAGAGCTCAATGCCCTTGAAGGTCCCATATCAAAATGTAAACAGAACTTGAGGAATTGCTCCAGCCGTTCTGGCCGTCCCCGAGACCAGCCCTTAAAACTAAGCTAAAACCCACCTCAGGGTCCAAGTCCCTGCTCCGCTCTGTCGGGTATACTTGGACACAAGCTCGAGGTGGGAAATAAACCCTAGTGTGTTTGCATCAGTGTCGGCTTCTCGGAGATTTCTCGGATTCGCAATCTTGGGCACAAGAGTCTGAGATAAAAAAAGAAAACCAAAAGAAGCTCGGACGCAGGTAGAGTGAACACAGGATTCTGAGAGAAGCGGCGGAGACCCGGGGGCTTGTGGGCTCTTCTGTGGAGGCCCCTGCAGAGCGGGGACGGATGCTCAGCCCCAGAGCCAGAGGACCCAGAGACCTCCACCCATACTGCAAATCTGGGCCGGGTCCGAGTTGAGCAGCACAGTGCTGCCCGCTTGGAGTCCACGCGCTGATGCCAACCTGCCTCTGACCCCGCGATGCATCTCCCAGGCAGATGTGCACCTGACAATCAGCGCCAAGAGGCCAATCCCCAGACCCCACACAGACGTTTCGCTGCCACCAATGTGTCGGTACCAGAGGGCTGCAGCTTCAGCTCTGCTTGGAAGTGTCTAGCTCCTTTGTACTTTGTGATTATTTTCATTTATTTTCTTTGATTCTATTTTATAATTGCCTTATTTTAACTTATGTATGTACCTTATATATTTCTCATTTTAGGTTTCATGGTACTTTAATTATGTTTTCTTATTTTGGTATTTAGAATCTTTTAACAACCAGGCAAAATACTCTGGTAGTTTCTTTTGGGGGTCGGCAGTTGTTATTGTTTTCCTTAGTTTTTCTTTTTCTTCTTTCGTTTCCTACGAAAAATACATGAAGGAGAAATTCACCCTAGAAAATAATATGGGTATACTCACACCAGGAACGTCCATCAATACAAATATATGATGCTAACTAGTTTAAAACAATGATTATAACAGATGCAGCCTGGGCTGGGAAGAGCACAGAAGAAAACTAAGAATCCCTTACTGTAGAAATAAAGACTTAAAATCAGTCGAGCCAACGTTCAAAATGCTTACTAACTAAAAAAAATAAAAAAAATAAAGCATACAATGAATGCATCCAATAGCCAAACAAGGAAGGTTATGGAACCACAAAGGAACTTTCGGACTCAGCCACTTAGTAAAACATAACATTCATATCATGGGAGACTCCCAATGAAGACAGAGGAAAGGTGTGGGCTTGCTCAGCCATTTAGAAACGAAAATAACCACCATTTCCTTCAACTGGATGGACTGGAAGGTGATCATTCCTGAGTGAAAAGTAAGTCCAATCAGAAAAAGACAAAATATTGTATGTCTCATTCACTTGGGGAATATAGATAATAGTGAAAGGAATATAAGGGAAGGGAGAAGAAATGGGTTGGGAATATCAGAAAGGGATGACAAACATAACGACTCCTACTCTGGAATGACGAGTGGGTGATGTAAGGGGGGAGGGTGGGATGGGGGTGATGTGTGGGGCACTGAGGGGGGCACTTCGTGATGAGCACTGGTTGTTATTCTGTATGTAGCAAATTGAACACCAATAAAAGTAATTATATTAGTATTAAAGAACGAAGAAGAAAGAAAGAGAAGAAAGAACGAAAGAAGAAAGAAGAAAAGAAAGAAGAAGAAGAGCAGAAAGAAAGAAAGAAGAAGAAAGAAGAAGAAAGAAGAAAGAAAGCAAGAAGAAAGAAGAAAGACAGAAAGAAAGAGGGGCACCTAGATGGCTCCAGTTAGTTAAGCTTCTGCCTTAGGGTCAGTATCATATCCAGTCCCAAGTGAAGCTCTCCTTTCACATGAACCGTCTTCTTCTCCCTCGCCCTCTGTCCCCTCTAGCTCTAACCTGTTTTATCAGTTTCTCTCCTCTCAAATAATAAATAGCATCTTTGAAAAGAAACAAACAAACCCAGAGGGAAAAAAATCATCCCATGTAGAAATTTTCAAATAATTTGTGCAGACTTTCCACCCTCAGGTTCCGAAGCGTAGCTTTCCCATCTAATTATGTGTGGAATAACACATAGTAACTTCCGTCTACACAAAATATTTGAGAAAACTTAAAATAATAATGATAATATAATAATACTATATAATATAATAATAAATAGAATCAACTTTACAGCAGAGAAACTGAGAAACACTACCTCAGCAAGATGATAACATACCGATACTAAACTGATAATCGTGTTGAAGTCATCTATCCTTTACATGATAAAAAAATGGCAGTATATATCTTATATAATCCCCAAAACAGTTTCAATCATGAAATAAACAACAGACATATCCCAACTGAGGAATTTTACAAATACCTATTCTCAAAGTGTTTCCGTTTCAACACAAACAGAAAGTCTGAAAGACTGTCACAACCAGAGGAGCCTAAGAAAAATGAGGACAATGGAGTGTGTAATGAGGGAAGTGCTTTTAGCAAAACTAAGGGTAAATCTGAAGTAAAGTATGTGTCTTTGGTTATTGCGAAAATTTTAATATTGATTCATTAGCTCATATTGTACGTACGTGAATATAAATCAATAATGGAGAATTGAGTGCAAGTGCCATTAGAATTCCTCTGTACATCTGTCTCAATTTTCCCTATAATCTTTGTTTTCTTTCTAAAGAAATAAGATTTGTTGAAAATTGACTTAATTTAATCAGGCTCCATGTGAAGACATTTTAAGAATCCTTGAATTAAAAAACTTGATTTTTGGCCTTATTCTTAAAGAATTCCTTCCATGACAAAGTAAAATATTATATCAGAGGCAAAAAAAACACTTATAAACACGTCATATTGCCTCCTCAACCTGAAAAGCATGAAAGGATAATAATAGAGCAAAATCAGTAAAAAATACTTCTATTGGGGATCCCTGGGTGGCGCAGACGGTTTTGGCGCCTGCCTTGGCCCAGTGCTGTGATCCGGGAGAACCCGGATCGAATCCCACGTCGGGCGCCCGGTGCTGGAGCCTGCTTCTCCCTCTGCCTGTGTCGCTGCCTCTCTCTCTTCACTGTGTGCCTATCATAAATAAATAAAAAACTTAAAAAAAAAAGAATCGTTGAATAAAAAAAAGAATCCTTAAATTATTTTGCCTTAAAAAAATTAAAAAAATTATTTTTTTCCTTATTCTTAAAAAGTTCCTTCAATGGGAACAAAGTAAGAATTTTTAAAATCAGAAGGAAAGAAAAACACTATGAACACGTATAATGCCTCCTCACCTGAAGCCGGAAGGATAAATAAATAGTAAAAATCAATAAAAATACTTCTATTATAATAGACACCATATTGCAAGTGCTTTAAAAAAAATTACATGTATAACTTTATTCGCTTGACATTGACGTCAAAGATTCATAGTGTTTTGCAGGTCAGTTGAAAGGAAGAATCTCGGGAAAATCCTTCACGTATAATAGACCATTGTACACTGTCTCTCAATCAATTTCCAAATCAATAAAGATGCATTTCCTGGATGAGTGACCGAGCTGTGAAGAAAGAGATAAACCCTCATCCCTTTGAATTACTTGTGTCAGATATTTTACACCTAGTATTATGGAGTAAATTAATCCTTATTAACAGGAAGTATGTCTCAGAGTGGAATCTTAGGAATCAGATGGCAAGAAAAAATGCTGTAACTCGCTCCTGCACTTTTAAAAAAGACAAAGGAGAACTTTCTCTTACAAAGTCAGTTGTAAATATCCTTAGGGAATAAGTCGCAGCCATCCAACCTTCTGCACAGCTGGGAGCCCTGCCCCATTCTCTCGTCCTATCGCCATCTGGGCCTGTCCCCCAACACAGGTAGCCCGCTAGGTCTTGCAATTTCTCTCTTAGGACTCCAGGGAGGGGAGAATGAGCTAGATAGGCGGGACGGGATGCGTGGAGGCTGAGAACATTATGGCCATTCTACTTTAAACGTTCAGTATTAGCACACGTCCAGCATCCAGGCCCCTGTGAAGAATCTGAATTTGCATTACTTCAGTTCCTGTAAAAAAAACAAAGTTTTACAGCTTAAAATGCTTAGAAAGCCCCCAATGAATAAAACTGAGCCTAAAGCAAAGGGCTTGGAAACCCAATTGTATGAGAAGAAGCTCATGCCCCTGAGAGGCCCATATCAAAATGTAAACAGAACTGGAAGGACTTGCTCCAGCCCTTTCTGGAGGTCCGGAGACCCAGCCCTTACAAGAAGGTAAAACCTCCTCGGGTCCAATCCCCTGTTCCACTGTGTGGCATATACTTGAACCCATGCTCGCGTTGTAAACACCCACTTGTGTTTGTCACATCATTGGTCGGCTCTTTAGTTGTTCCTCTCTTCGGATCGCCATCCTTGTGCACAAAATCCCCATGACCCCTCCCCACCTGGACTGGACCTCCTGTCTCTCTCACCCAGGCTGCCCTCAGTCACCTCCCTGCCTCCCTCCCCAACAGCGGGGCACAGGCCATTCTCACAATGGTCCCCAGGGGCCGTGGGCACTCCCGCCATCCTCAGGCTCCAGGGGAAGGAGGAGGTTTGGCAGGAACCCACTACCATGGTGCCCCAGGGCTCCCTGCCCAGTAGAGCACCTGTGAAAGTGGGGTCCTGTGTCCCTTCATGCCCGCTCCTCCTCCTGGTTTTCCCACAGGAAATGAGAGAGTAGGACCTGTTCTCCTCCAGGGACTCACACAGGTGGACCTGGACGTCAACATGGAACGTTCATCATTCATATCACTATTTTGGGACTACTAAACGGGTATTGTGAGGTTGAGGGGCCGGGGGAATCAGTGACCAGGGGAGGACCGGGACATTCCGGGTAGGGAAAATGGGACGTCTGATGCGGGTGTCAGCACAAGCACCCCACAACAAACCTCTCCCTGGTAGTGTGTTGTGGATGACCTCTGTGCCCGCACCCCCAGGGACTCGGGGATGATGAGCCACTAGGAATGGGGCCCTCCAGGGCTGCATGGGAAGCTGAAGCCCCAAGGGAAGCGGGACGACCCCCTGAGGAGCAGGGATGGGTGGGGGACATGGGGACAGGAACCGACTGGTTGCCAGGCAGAATGGCCGCGCAGGAGCGGAAAGCCACACTTCGATCCACAT
Organism: Canis lupus familiaris; assembly: GCF_011100685.1. Taxonomy (NCBI): domain Eukaryota; kingdom Metazoa; phylum Chordata; class Mammalia; order Carnivora; family Canidae; genus Canis; species Canis lupus. The sequence goes on along the minus strand of NW_023330510.1, from coordinate 260,622 downwards.
GTGGGTGGACCATATCAGAGTGACACCACACTCTCAGTGCTTTAAAACACATGTTACTAAGTTTCTAATGCATTTAATTTGGAGACATTTTCAATTTGAAACACAGATAATATATGAACCCTGTATAATGCCCCCCGGTCCAGCCAGGGCCTTCACTGACCACACAAACCCGTCCCCAGGGGCAATGTTGTTGCAAGCAAACCCAGATGGAGTCGCCTTAAAGTGAGACTTACCTTTGCATCATAGAGGAAGGGATGGCCCTGTGTCCGCAGGCCCCCCACGACATCTCCTCTTCCCCCACTGCCACTGCCACTCCATCCACCTACTCCTCTACCTCAATGGGATCCCCACCTACACCACGCCCCCACTCCACCACTATATGCCCCTGCCCCCACCACCATCCAACCACATCAACCATCGCCCCCATCAAGGCCCCGGTGTAGGTGACCCCTGTGGGACATGCTCATCCTTCCCGGGGTTCTCTGGAAACCCCTGCTCCATTCAGAAAGCCATTTTCCCTAGAGTCCTCGGGGTTGCCGGGAGGAGGGAAACAGGGGAGCCCCCAACAGGGTGTTTTCATTTGAGGGTGCAGAGGAAGCCTGTGACCTGCCCTCTGCCGCACTTGTCCTCCTGGAGGGTGGCACAGCCCTTGCACAGACCAACAATCCCTACCCAGGGGGATCTGGACTGGCCTGGCCCCGGGCTCTGTAGGTGGGTTTATTTTGATCCCACCCGCCCCAGGGCCATAAAAGACTAATGGGATCAGGAGGCCCCCATGGCCCTGTCCATCGCTGGATTCTGGCCCCACACTTGAGAGCCCTCTCCAGCTGGATGTGCTCCTGGTCCTGTGGATTCCCCCACAGATCCAGGTCGTTGACCTAGGGCATCCCGGGGATCCTGGACAACCCAGGTTGGGGAGAGCAATAGGTGGCCAGTGGAGGCAGACTCCTCCAGGTGCTGGGGCCCGCAGGGGCCCCATGGCGGTCCAAGTGCCCCTGCGGGGACCCAGCTAATAACACATGAGCTGCATGTCCTAGGTCGCTCTGTTGTCCTCAGACCGTCTCTCAGGCTGAACCCTCCGGACACACGCCCCCACCCGAGTCACACATTCTTCCGTTGGGGGACTCCAGCATTCCGCACCCCACTCATGTGATTCTTGCCCTCCCCAAAGACCGACATTCCCCCCCACATGTAGAATGCGCGAACCCTCGACCTGAGTCCTTTGCTGAAGAATTTCTATTGACATGTGTTTTGTGGTGCGAAAATGCACCAGCACCCGTTTCTGTGTCTCCAGAACTCTGCTGCACTGCGTGGAATACCCACAGAGAGAGGATGGGCACCACCCAGTCCAACAGCTCTGCCATGGGGCCGTAAGGCACACACCGCTGATTCCCATTTGCCTTCCAGGGCGGCCAGACGCCAGATGTCAGGACCCACAACTATACTGTTACTGCAGCCTGTGCCCATGGGTCCATGTTTGGGAGGGGTCGGACAGAGTGACGGCCATGGAGCCTCAGATCCCCAGGGTCCATGTAAAGCGAACTGGAGGGCTCTGCTCCTCTGTCCAGGGGGCCGGGGCTGGTGGTTTCTGAGGTACTTCCTCCCTCCCACATCTCTGTGCCTGTGTGCCCCGGGGAACAAGGCCTTGGGGCCGTCAGCATGAACGCTGGAGGATGTCAGGACAGCAGGGCCTTGTGTTGTGCACAAATTTGCAAATCCAGAACCACCGAAGAGCCTTCACGATGCAAACTCCGAGGATTCTTTACAAGCTGAGCTTGAGTCCAGTGCACCCGGACCAACAGCAGAGCAGTGATTTGGACCCTGCGACTAATATTCACTAGCAGCTTTAAAGGGGCCAGTGCCCATGGCATACACATAAGTTGCAACAGTCGTGTTGTCAACACGCAGGTGGCCGATGAATGACACCTTACCCTAGATGTCGACTTGACCTGGACTATTACTTTGGTCAGAAATCGGCACAGTTTTTGCGGACACAGAGAGGGTTACATTGTTATGAGCCGATTTCTGAATTAGGGTGTGCCCCAGCGGCTTTGGCTTGACTG
>NW_023330510.1:140000-258459 GCF_011100685.1 Canis lupus familiaris | reverse complement strand
AAAATTTACCATTCAATGGTCCTCAAAAAGAGCAGGGGTAGCCATTCTTATACCAGATAATCTAAAATTTACCCCGAAGACTGTAGTGAGAGATGAAGAGGGACACTAAATCATACTTAAAGATCTATCCAATAAGAGGATTAACAATCCTCAATATATATGCCCCGAATGTGGGAGCTGCCAAATATTTAAACCAATTAATAACCAAAGCGAAGAAATACTTAGATAATAATACACTTACACTTGGTTACTTCAATCTAGCTCTTTCTACCCTCGATAGGTCTTCTAAGCAAAACATCTCCAAAGAAACGATACCTTTAAATCATACACTGGACCAGATGGATTTCACAGAAATCTACAGAACTTTACATCCAAACTCAACTGAATACACATTCTTCTCAAGTGCACATGGAACTTTCTCCAGAATTGACCACATACTGGGTCACAAATCGGGTCTGAACCGATACCAAATGATTGGGATTGTCCCCTGCATATTCTCAGACCATAATGCCTTGAAATTAGAACTAAGGTATCCCTGGGTGGCGCAGCAGTTTGCCGCCTGTCTTTGGCCCAGGGCGCGATCCTGGAGACCCGGGATCGAATCCCACGTCGGCTCCCAGTGCATGGAGTCTCTTTCCCCTGCCTATGTCTCTGCCTCCCCCTCTCTCTCTCTCTCTCTCTCTCTCTCAGTGTGGCTATCATAAATAAATTAAAAAAAGAAAAAAAAGAAAAAAACACACCTTCCCTACAATCAAGCAATTGCAGTGTTGGGGATTTACCCAAAGATTCAGATGCAATGAAACGCCGGGTCACCTGCACCCCGATGTTTATAGCAGGAATGTCCACAATGGCCAAACTGTGGAAGGAGCCTGGTGTCCATTAAACATGAATGGATAAAGAAGATGTGGTTTATATATACAATGGAATATTACTCAGCCATTAGAAAGACAAATACCCATTTGCTTCAACGTGATAGAACTGGAGGGTATTATGCTGAGTGCAGTAAGTCAATCGGAGGACAAACAGTGTATGTTCTCATTCATTTGGGGAATATAAATAATAGTGAAAGGGAATATAAGGGAATGGAGAAGAAACGTGTGGGAAATATCAGAAAGGGAGACAGAACATAAAGACTCCTAACTCTGGGAAATGAACTAGGGGTGCTGGAAGGGGAGGAGGGTGGGAAGAGAGGGTGAATGGGTGACGGGCACTGAGTGGGACACTTGACGGGATGAACTGGGTTATTCTGTATGTTGGTCAATTGAACACCAATAAAAAATAAATTTATTTAAAAAAAAGTTCCAACAAATAAATATTTATGCTGCCAACATGGGAGTACCTAAATATACAAACCAATTAACAACAAACATACAGGAACTCACTGATAATAATACAATGACAGGGGATTTTAACACCCACTTACGTCAATGGACCGATCATCTATGCATTAAATCAACAGGGGAACAATAGCCTTGACACACTGGACCACAGGGACTCAACAGATATAGTCTGAACATTTCAACCTAAAGCAGAATACACATTCCTTTCAAGTGCACATGGGACATTCCCCAGAACAGATCATATCATGGCCACAAATCAGCCCTCAACAGGTACAACAGGTACAAGAAGGTTGATATCACACCCTGTACATTTTCGACCACGACGCTATGAAACTCGAAGTCGACAGTTAGAAAAAATTTGGACAGACCAAAAATACATGAAGATTATGAACATCCTACTAGAGAATGAATGGAGCAACCAGGAAATTAAAGAGGAAATTTAAAACAAATTAAAATGAAAACATGTTTCTCCAAACTTCTAGGATGTAGAAAAGGCAGTCCTAAGGGGGAAGTAGAATAGCAATACAGGTCTACCTCAAGAAACAAGAAGTCTCCAATACACTACCTAACTACACCTAAAGAGCTGGAAAAGGAATAGAAAAAAAAGCCTAAAGACTACAGAAGAAGGGGAAAAAAAGGTGAGAGCAGAAATAAACAATACAGAAACAACAAAGCAGTAGAATGGAATAATGAAACAAAGAGATGGTTCTTCAAAATAATTAACAAAATGGATCAAGCCCTAGCCAGCCTTATCAACGAGAAAAGAGAAAAGACTTAATAAATAAAATCACAAATGAGAGAAGAGATCACAATCAACACCAGAAAAATTAGACAAGTATAAGGGAATACTATGAGTGATTATACGCTAACAAACTGGGGGACCTGGAAGAAATGGACAAATCCCTAGAAATGTGCAATGAGCAAAACTGTAATGGGAAGAAATAGAAAATGTGAGCAGACCCATAATTGCAAAGGAATTGAATCAGCAAGGTACCTTGGTGTATCAGGGGTTGAGCATCTGCTTTGGCTCAGATCATGATCCCGGGGTCCTGGGAATCATGTCCACACAGGGCCAGCTGGAGCCTCATTTTCCCTCTGCCTTTACCTCTGCCTTTCTGTGTCTCACATGAATACATAAATAAAATATTTAAAAAGAAAAAAATAAAAAAAAAGGACCCAAATAAAATCACAAATGGGAAAAGAGAAATAACAACCAACACTAGAGAAATACAAATTATAAGAGAACATTATGAAAAATTATATGCCAGCAACCTGAACCTGGAAGAAATAGATCAATTCCTGGAAATATATAACATAGCAAAAATGAAAAGGAAGAAATAAAAAACTTGAACAGACAGATAACCAGCAAAGAAATTGAATCATCAATCAAGAATCTCCCAACAGGAGAGCTTAGATCAATAGAACAGAATGGAAAGCCGAAACAAGATACAAACCTGTAACTCTATGATCATTAATCGACAACAAGGCAGGAAGGAATATCCAATGGCACAAAGACAGTCTCTTCAACAAACCCTAACCCTGACCCCAGGATAAGAACAAATGGTTGGAAAACCAGGCAGCCCCATGCAGAAGAATCAAACTGGACCACTTTCTTACACCATATATATAAAAAATAAATTCAAAATGGATGAAAGACCTAAATGTGAGACCTGAAACCATATACAAAGAAGAAAAGATAGGCAGCAACGTCTTTGATATTGGCCATTGGATCTTCTTTCTAGATATGCCTCTGAGGTGAGGGAAACAAAAGCAAAAATACTATTGGGACTTCATCAAATTTAAAAGCTTCTGCAAAGTGAAGGAAACAACCAAAGCTAAAAGGCAACATACAAAATGAAGGAGATATTTGTAAACAACACATCCAATAAACAGTTAGTATGCAAAATACATAAAGCAAATATAAATCTCAGCATCCTAAATACAAATTATCCAACTACAGATGGGCAGAAGAGATGAATGGACTTTGTCTCTGACAAGACATCCAGATGGCCACCAGACACACGAGAGACACTCAGCATCACCCATCATCAGGGAAATGCAAACCACAATGAGATGTCACCTGACAGCCGTCAGAATGGCTAAAATTAACAACAAAGAAACAACAGGTGTTGGTGAGGCTATGCAGAAGAGGGCCCTGTTACACTCCTGGTGTGCATGCGAAACAGGTGCAGCCACTGTGGAAAACAGTTTGGAGGGTCCTCGACAAGTTAAAAATGGGGATCCCTGGGTGGCGCAGTTGTTTGGCACCTGCCTTTGGCCCATGGCCAATCCTGGACACCCGGTTCGAATCACACGTCGGACTCCTGGTGCATGGAGCCAGCTTCTCCCTCTGCCTGCTCTCTGCCCTCTCTCTCTGTGACTATCATAATAAAAAAAAATAAAAAGAAGTTAAAAATAGAGCTACCCTACGATTCCAAAATTGCACAGCTAGGTATTTACCACGAGGATACAAAAGTAGTTTAGTAGATTGGAAGAGGGACATGCAGCCCAGTGTTTGTAGCAGCGTTATCAACAAAAACCAGTCTGTGGATACAGCCCAGATGTCCATCGACAGAAGAATGGGCAGAGACGATGTGCTAAATATACACACTGTGACATCACTGGGTCATCAGAAGGAATGAAATGAAGCCATTTAAAATGACGTGGGAGAAGTGGAAAGGACTTATGCTAAATGAACTCAGTCAGAGAAAGACAGATACCAAATACCATACAATGGCATTCACATGTGAATTTTAAAAAGCCAAACAAACTGGGCAGAGGGGGGATGAGAGAAGCAAACCAAGATACACACTCTTAACCACAGAAAATAAACTAATCAAAACCAAAGGGGGGGGGATCCCTGGGTGGCGCAGCGGTTTGGCGCCTGCCTTTGGCTCGGGGCACGATCCTGGAGGCCTGGGATCGAATCCCACGCCGGGCTCCCTGCATGGAGCCTGCTTCTCCCTCTGCCTGTGTATCTGCCTCTCTGTCTCTCTCTGTGTAACTATCATGAATAAATAAATAAAATCTTTAAAACAAAAAAAAAAACAAAAAACAAAAAACAAAAAAAAACAAAACCAAAGGGGGAATGGGGAATCAGGGGATGGGGATATTGGAGGGCACCTGTGACCAGTACCAGGAGTTGTATCCAAGGATTGAATCACTATGTGGTAAACCTGAAACTATATCATACTGTGTTTACAAACCGGAATTCAAGTAAAACTTTAAAATGAAAATTGGTAGGATTGATGAAACATGTGCGCACAAGAGATAAAATCAGAAAGGCAACTGAAAATCCAAATAGAATATTTAGAGGCACAAATCCCCTCCTTAGCTCAGCTCGGGAGAAGCCTGCCATGTCTATTCTGACCCCAGCAGAAGCCTGGATTTTGATTCTCTGGGGAGGCCACTGACTTGGTGGAGTCAGGCTATCTTTGAACCCAAAACCTAAATAGAGTGCATAAAACTAAACTGCCCAAGATACTAGGAGTCCCAGTGCAGGCACATGCCAAGACCCAAACTCTAACCATACACAGACATAACCCTAACCCTACATTTAATCCTAACATTAACCTAACCCTTAAACAAGAACTATCACTAATTGAAAACCAAACACAACTGCAAGACCGAAACACATTCACTGAATGTTCCTGCCAACCCTCACCCTAACTCTTAAACCTATCCTAAACCCTTAAGCCTGACCCCTACCTTAAATCTAACCCTAAGCCTACCCTCTAACCCTAACCTTAACTTAATGTACTCAAATCCTATTCCTAACCTTAACCAGTACGCTAACCCTAACACTCTAATACTAATCCTATCTCATATCCCAAACTGTACCCTAACCTGTACCCTAAAACTAACCCCTAACCCACTCCCTAACCGTATCTCTTACCCTTTTCCAAATCCGTACCCTGACCCTGACCTGACCCTAAACCTAACCCCTAACCAAACACTAACCCTAACCCTAGCCCTAATCCCTATCCTAACCCTAACCCTAACCCTCGCCCTAACCCTAAACCTAGCCCTTCTTTAACTCTAACCCCTAACCCTTAACCCTAACCCTAACTCACACCCTAACCCCTAACCTTAAATGCAAACCTAAGCCCAACCCTAACTCTAACCATAACCCTAACCCCAACTCCAAACCTCCTGCCCTAATCCCTAGAGCCTAAACCCTAACCCTAACTCTAAATCCTGTCCCTAACCCTAACCCCCATCCTAACTCTTAACTACTGACCCTTACACTTATGCCTCACCTAACCTCTAATCCGTAACCATAAGCATAATCATAACTCCTAACATCTAACCTAAGCCTAACCACCAACTGCCTCCCCTCCCCTGACCCTACCATTTATTCTACCCATTCACTTACCCTATGGTTGTGAGTAGTCCCTTCTGATGTGGACGTGGCCCCCAGTGGCGCCTCCAGAGTCCTCCACGGGGTCCTGAATAATCCAGGCTCATGTGAGTGCGACGTGGCCCCACATGTTCCTGAGTCATAGTCAGCAAGTCCTGAGGAGCCGGGTCTCCTATCACTGTGGACTATGCCTCACATCCACTGGAACCCTCACAGCAGGTCCTCAGGAGGCCGGGGCTCCTGTCAGTCTGGGCATGGCCCCACGTCCCCCAAAAAACTCACCGCGAATCCTGAGGAGGCTGTAGGCTCCTGTCAGCATAGACGCATCCCCATATGTCCCGAAGCCAAAGTGCAGGTGCTGAGGAGGATGGGGTCCTGTCACCGTGAATGCGGCACCTAGCTTCCAGAAACCTCAACTTATATCCTGAGGGGGCCGGGAGCTCCTGCCAGAGTGGAAGCGGTGCCACATCTTCCTGAAGTGTCCCCGTGGGTCCTGAGGCGCTCAGGGGCTCCTGTCAGCGTAGATGCGGGCCCACAATTTCCTGAAGCCTGCCCGCGGGACCTGAGGCGGCCCAGGGCTCCTGGCAATGTGGATGCGGGCCCATATCTTCCTGAACTTCAGCGCTGGTCCTGAGGAGACCAGGGCTCCTGTCAGCGTGAACACGGCCCAATTTCCCCGGAGACTTCCCGCGGGTCCTGAGGAGGCTGGGATTCATCAGCGTGGACGCGTCCCCATGTCCTCCTCAGGCCTCCCCAGCACAGGCTGGCTCCTGTTAATGAAGGCAGAGTAGGACTACTGCGCATGCGCACCCCTGGGTGGGGCCTGGGCTCGGGTGCCCCCTGTGGGACACTCAGGCGCTGCAGGAGGCCATGCAGGAAGAGTCGGGTGCTCCATAGGCCGCACCTGCCTCATCCAGGCTCCAGCTGTGGCCTGTTAGCTTCAGAAACATCTCACTGAAACTGAGCCCGCAACACCTGTGTTTCCCCAGAAATACTTAAGAGGAACAAGGAATTGGAGCCCACAGGACATGAAATGAAATGTGGACCAGACTTTTAAACGCGAACATAATCCTGCAAAACTCACTCACCACTCTTCCACTGTTGGGCGGACCGCGGGTTGGTGGAGCCGCCCTGGAAACAGTGTGGAGGCCCCTCAGGAAGTTTACAAATAGAGCCACCCTGCGACCAGCAGGTGAACGGCCTGGAGCTTACTCCGAAGATACAGATGCAGTGAGACGTGGGACAACCTGCACCCCAATGTCCACAGCAGCTGGGTCCACAGTAGCCAACTGTGGGAGGAGCCTCAGTGCCCTGTGGCAGATATGGATAAAGAGGATGGGAGATAGATGATGGTCATAGAGAGAGGAATGGTACTCAGGTATCAAAGAGAAGGAAATCTTTGCCATTTTGCAATGATGTGGATAGAACTAAAGGGATCATGTTAAGTGAAGTAAGTCACTTGGGAAAGAGAATGACCGTGTGGTGTCATTCATAGGTGGAATTCAAGAAGCAAAGCAGATGAACTACTGTGAAGGGAAGGAAAGACAAATAAGATCAAAACAGATGCAGGAAATACAGACTCTTAACGATAGGAAATGAACTGAGGGTCGCTGGAGGGGTGGGGCATAACAGGGGAAATAGGAAAGTGCTGCAGTCTCACTCTGTCCTGCTTCTCCAATACTGATTTGCTGTCCGGGGTTATTTGTTGAGGAGGATGGATGTTATGTTTTTTTTTCCTATTTCTAAGTTCTGCCACCATGATTTTGATAGGAATGACTTTGAAACTGAGGGTGGCTTCAGGAACTGTGGACATTTTCACAAGATGAGGCTCCCACCCCACAAGCCCAGGATGGCCTCCCAGAGCCTGGTATGGCTCAGTGCACAAGTCTTGTGCTCCTTTGGTTCAGTCTCATTATTTATTCTCCTTGATGCTCCTGAGAAGGCCTTCACATCCTTCCTTTCCTTCCTGAGTGCTCATTGTCGGGACACAGCAAGGCTACTCTGCTCTGTAGTTTCAGTTTGTGTCCCGTGACTTTACTGAACCCACTCCTTAGTTCTAACAGGTTTTGGTGGAGGCTCTGGGGTTGCCTGTTTCTAGTTCCGCGTCTTCAGCATATAGGGACAGTGTGACGTCCCCCTTCCAGGTGTGGATCCTTTGATTTTTACAGCTTTATGTCCTAGAAAGCCCCACTATTGAATCAAAACTGATCCCAAGCCAAGGGCAGGAAGCCCCTATTAGAATGAGAACAGAGCTCAATGCCCTTGAAGGTCCCATATCAAAATGTAAACAGAACTTGAGGAATTGCTCCAGCCCTTCTGGAGGTCCCCGAGACCAGCCCTTAAAACTAAGCTAAAACCCACCTCAGGGTCCAAGTCCCTGCTCCGCTCTGTCGGGTATACTTGGACACAAGCTCGAGGTGGTAAATAAACCCTCGTGTGTTTGCATCAGTGTCGGCTTCTCGGAGATTTCTCGGATTCGCAATCTTGGGCACAACAGTCTGAGATAAAAAAAGAAAACCAAAAGAAGCTCGGACGCAGGTAGAGTGAACGCAGGATTCTGAGAGAAGCGGCGGAGACCCGGGGGCTTGTGGGCTCTTCTGTGGAGGCCCCTGCAGACGGGGGGCAGGATGCTCAGCCCCAGAGCCAGAGGACCCAGAGACCCCACCCATATCCCGCCCATCTGGGCCGGGTCCGAGTGAGCAGCACAGCGCTGCCCGCTGGAGTCCAGACGCGCTGATGCCCACCCCGCCTCTGACCCCGCAGATGCATCTCCCAGGCAGATGTGCACCTGACAATCAGCGCCATGGCCAATCCCCAGACCCCGCACAGACCATTCGCTGCCACCAAGTTGTCGGACCACAGAGGCTGCAGAGCTTCAGCTCTGCTTGGAAAGAAGGGTCTAGCTTCCTTTGTACTTTGTGATTTATTTTCATTTATTTTCTTTGATTCTATTTTATAAATTGCCTTATTTTAACTTTTATGTATGTACCTTATATATTTCTCATTTTAGGTTTCATGGTACTTTAATTGTGTTTCTTATTTTGGGATTTAGAATCTTTTAACAACCAGGCAAAAATAATCTGGTAGTTTTTTTGGGACGGCAGTTGTTATTGTTTTTCTTTTTCTTCTTTCGTTTCTGGAAAAAATAATGAGATGGAGAAATTCACCTCCATAAAATAATATGAGGTAGTACTCACAGCCAGGAAGTCCATCAATACAAATATATGATGTCTAACTACAGTTTAAAACAATGATTATAAAGATAGCATCTGGGCTGGAGAAAGAGCACAGAAGAAAACTAGAGAATCCCTTACTGTAGAAATGAAAGAATTAAAATCTAGTCAGGCCAACGTTCAAAATGCTATAACTGAGATGCAGTACCAAGTGGAAGCCTTAAAAACAAGGAAGGTTATGGACCACAAAGGCAGACTTCGGAACTCAGCCACTTATTAAAACAATAACATTCATATCATGGGAGACTCCCAAGATGAAGACAGAGGAAAGGTGGGCTTGCTCAGCCATTAGAAACGACAAATAACCACCATTTCCTTCAACGTGGATGGACCTGGAAGGTATCATGCTGAGTGAAGTAAGTCAATCAGAAAAAGACAAATATTGTATGTTCTCATTCACTTGGGGAATATAGATAATAGTGAAAGGGAATATAAGGGAAGGGAGAAGAAATGTGTGGGAAATATCAGAAAGGGAGACAGAACATAACGACTCCTAACTCTGGGAAATGAACTAGGGGTGATGTAAGGGGGGGAGGGCGGGGATGGGGGTGAATGTGTGACGGGCACTGAGGGGGGCACTTGACGTGATGAGCACTGGTTGTTATTCTGTATGTAGGCAAATTGAACACCAATAAAAAGTAAATTTATTATTAAGAGAAAGAAAGAAAGAAAGAAAGAAAGAAAGAAAGAAAGAAAGAAAGAAAGAAAGAAAGAAAGAAAGAAAGAAAGAAAGAAGAAGAAAGAAAGAAAGAAAGAAAGAAAGAAAGAAAGAAAGAAAGAAAGAAAGAAAGAAAGAAAGAAAGAAAGAAAGAGTGGCACCTGAGTGGCTCAGTTAGTTAAGCTTCTGCCTTAGGGTCAGATCATGATCCAGGTCCCAAGGAAGGCTCCCTGTTCAGCAGGGAACCTGCTTCTCCCTCGCCCTCTGTCCCTCTAGCACATGTTTATCAGTCTTCTCTCTCTCAAATAAATAAATAGCATCTTTGAAAAAGAAACAAACAAACCCAGAGGGAAAAGAAATCTCCCATGTAGAAGATTTTCAAATAATTTGTGCAGACATTCCACCCTCAAGTTCCTGAGCGTAGCTTCCCAATCTTATGTGTGGAATACACATAGTAACTTCCTTCTACAAAATATATTATGAAAAACTTAAAATAATAATGATAATATAATAATAATAATAATAATAAAGAATCACTTTACTACAGAGAAACCTGAGAAACACTACCTCAGCAAGATGATCAGATCGATACCAAGACTGATAAATCGTGTTGATAGTATCTATCCTTTACATGATATAATAAAAATGGCAGTATATCTCTGTATATAATCCACAAAAACAGTTCAATCATGAAATAAACAACAGACATATCCCAACTGAGGGAAATTTTACAAAATACTCTACTTCTCAAAGTGTTCCAGTTCAACAACAACAAGGAAAGGCTGAAAGACTGTCACAATCCAGAGGAGCCTAAGAAAACATGAGGACAAATGGAGTGTGGTATGAGGGATAGTGATTTAGCAAAAACTAAGGAAATCTGAATAAAGTATGGTCTTTGGTTATTGCGAAAATTTTAATATTGATTCATTAGCTAATATTTGTACCGTACTGATATAAGATATCAATAATTGGAGAAATTGAGTGCAAGTGCATGAGAATTCTCTGTACTATCTTCTCAATTTCCCTATAAATCTTTGTTTTCTTTCTAAGAAATAAGATTTAATTTGAAAATTGACTTAAATGAATCAGGCTCCAGTGTGAAGACATTTTAAGAATCCTTGAATTAAAAAAAAAAAGAATCCTTGAATTATCTTTTGCCTTATTCTTAAAAAGTTCCTTCGATGGGAACAAAGTAAGAATTTTATATCAGAAGGAAAGAAAAACACTTATGAACACGTATAATGCCTCCTCAACCTGAAGCAGGAAAGGATAATAAATAGCAAAAATCAGATAAAAATACTTCTATTATAATAGACACCATATTGCAAGTGCATTTAAAATTAGCAATGTATAACATTTATTTCCTTGACATTTGACTTCCAAAGAGTTCATAGTGTTTCAGTGTCAGTTGAAACGGGAAGAATCTCAGGGAAGAATCCTTCACGTAATAATAGGACCATTGGTACTAATGTCTCTCAATCATTTCCAAATCAATAAAGATGCATTTCCTGATGAGTGACTGAGCTGTGAAGAAAGAGATGAGAAACCCTCATCCCTTTGAATTACTTGTGTCAGAATATTTTAACCATAGTATTATGGATAGTAAATTATCCTTATTAACAGGAAATATGTCTCAGAGTGGAATCTGAGCAATCAGATGGGCAGAGAAAAAATGCTTTAACTCGCTCCTGCACTTTTAAAGACAAAGGAGAACTTTTCTATGTACAAAGTCAGTTGTCAAGATAGCCTTAGGGAATAAGAGTCTGCAGCATCGAATCCTGCTGCACAGCTGGGATGCCCGTGCCCCAGTTCTTCCTAATCTCAAATCCCTGGGCCTGTCCCACAACACAGGTAGCCACGCTGAGGTCATTTGCAATTTCTCTCTTAGGAGCTCCAGGGAGGGGGGCATGAGCTAGATAGGACGGGACGGGATGCGTGGAGGCTGAGAACATTATGGCCATTCTACTTTACGTTCAGTATTAGCACACGTCCAGCAATCCCAGGCCCCTGTGAAGAAGAGCTGAAATTTGCATTACTTCAGTTACTGTAAAAAAACAAAGTTTACAGCTTAATGTCTTAGAAAGCCCCACAATAGAATAAAAACTGAGCCTAAGCAAAGGGCTGGAAACCCAATTAGAATGAGAAGAGAGCTCAATGCCCCTGAAGGCCACATATCAAAATGTAAACAGAACTGGAGGAATTGCTCCAGCCCTTCTGGAGGTCCCGGAGACCAGCCCTTAAAAGCAAGGTAAAACACTCCTCGGGGTCCAAGTCCCTGTTCCACTGTGTGGCATATACTTGAACCCATGCTCGAGTTTGTAAAACAACCCACGTGTGTTTGCATCAGTGTCGGCTCTTTAGTGGATTCTCGGATTCGCCATCTTGGGCACAAAACCCCCATGACCCCTCCCCACCTGGACTGACCTCCTGTCCCCTCTCACCCAGGCTGACCCTCAGTCACCTCCCTGCCCACAACAGCGGGGCACAGGCCCTCACAGATGTCCCAGGGGCACGGTGGGCACTCCCGCCATCCTCAGGCTCCCAGGGGAAGGAAGGAGGTTTTGGCAGGACACACTACCATGGTGGCCCCAGGGCTCCCTGCCCAGGAGAGCACCTGGTGAAAGGTTGGGGTCTGTGTCCCTGATGCCAGCTCCTCCTCCCTGGTTTTCCCACAGGAAATGAGAGAGTAGGACCTGTCTCCTCCAGGGACATCACACAGGTGGACCTGGACGTCAACAGGACGTTCAGCAGTCATATCATATTTTGGGACTACTACGGGGTAGGGTGAGGTTGAGGGGCCGGGGGAATCAGGACCCAGGGGAGGACCGGGACATTCCGGGTAGGGAAAATGGGACTTCTGAGGCGGGGGGCAGAACAGCAGCCAACAACAAACCGCTCCATGGTAGGGTGTTGGGGATGACCTCTGTGCCCCACCCCCAGGGACTCGGGGATGAGGAGGCCACTAGGATGGGGCCTCCAGGGCTTGCCATGGGAGCTGAAGCCCAAAGGGAAGAGGGACGACCCCCTGAGAAGCAGGGGATGGGGTGGGGGACATGGGGGGCAGGAACCGGACCTGGGTGCCAGGCAGAATGGCCGCGGCAGGAGCAGGACACACTTCGATCCCATGTGGGTTGGACAGATCAGAGTGACACCCACTCTCAGTGCTTTACATGTTACTAAGTTCTATGCATTTAATTTGAGACAATTTGCAATTTGAAAACACAGATAATATGATGAACCCTGTATAATGCCCCCGGTCCAGCCAGGGCCATGCACTGACCACACCCGGCCCCAGGGGCATGTGTTGCAGCAAACCCCAGACTGGAGTCTCCTTAAAGTGTAGACGTCTCCTTTTGCATCTTAGAGGAAGGGGATGCCCTGTGTCCGCAGGCCCCCCACGACATCTCCCTCATTCCCCACTGCCACTCCATCCACCTACATCCTCTACCTCAATGGGATCCCACCTACACCATCCCCCACACTCCACCACTATCATACCCCTGCCCCCACACCATCCAACCACACACCATCGGCCCCCAGCAAGGACCCGGTGTAGGTGACCCCTGTGGGACATGCTCAGCCTTCCCGGGGTTCTCTGGAAACCCTGCTCCCATCAGAAGCCCAGGTGTCCCATAGAGTACTCAGGGGTTGCAGGGAGGAGGGAAGACAGGGAGCCCCCAACAGGGTGTGTGCAGTTGAGTGGTGCAGAGGAAGCACTGTGCCCTGCCTCTGCCCACTGTCCGTCCTGGAGGGTGGCACACCCTGCACAGGACACCAGCCCCTAACCCAGGGGGATCTGGACTGGCCTGGCCCCGGGCTCTGTGAGGGTGGGTGTGATTTGAGCCCCCGCCCCAGGCCCAAGAAAAAGACTAATGGGATCAGGCCCCCATGGCCCTGTCCAGCGCTGGATTCTGGCCCCACACTGAGCGAGCCCTCTCACAGCTGGATGTGGCATCCTGGGCCCTGGGGATTCCCCACAGATCCAGGTCGCTGACCTAGGGCAGCCCTGGGGATCCCGGGACACCCAAGGTTGGGGAGAGCAGAGGTGGGCCGGTGGGCCCCACCCGCACCCACACCAGGAGGCAGACTCCTCCAGGTGCTGGGGCCGCAGGGGCCCCGTGGCTGGGGTCCAGCTGCCCTGCGGGGACCCAGCTAGGAACCCATGAGCTGCAGGTCTAGGTCAGCTCTGCTGTCCTCAGAACCGTCTCTCAGGCTGAAACCTCAGGACACACGCCCCCACCCGAGGTCCACACGTGCTTCCAGTTGGGGGACTCCAGCACTCGCACCCCACCCATGTGATTCTTGCCCTCCCCTAAAGGACAGACATTCCCTCCACAGGGGAAGGCGCGAACCCTCGACTCTGAGCCCGTTTGCTGAAGAATGTCTATTGACATGTGTTGTGGTGCGAAAATGCACAGCCAGCCCGTTTCTGTGTCTCCCAGAACTCTGTGCACGGGGCGTGGATAGACCCACAGAGAGGAGGAAGGGGCACCACCCAGTCCCCAAACAGCTCCTGCATGGGCACTGCAAGGCACACACAGCTGATGTCCCCACGTGCCTTCCAGGGGCGGCCAGACGCCAGAGTCAGGACCCAACAAACTATACTGTGACTCAGCCTGTGCCCCATGGGCCAGGAGGGTCTGGGACAGAGTGACGGCCAGGGAGCCTCAGATCACCAGGGTCTATGTAAAGCGACCTGGGAGGTCTCTGCTCCCTCTGTCAAGGGGGCCGGGGCTGGCTGGTTTCTGAGGTACTTCCTCCCCTCCCCACATCTCTGTGCCTGTGTGCCTGGGGAACAGAGGGCCTGTGGGGCCGTCAGCATGACCCTGGAAGGGATGTCAGGACAGCAGGCCCTTGTGTTGTGCCCAAGATTGCAAATCCAAGAAACCACCGATGAGCCGTCACCGATGCAAACTCCGAGGATTTCTTTACAAGCTGGAGCTTGAGTCCAAGTGCACCCGACACAGCAGAGCAGGGATTTGGACCCTGAGACTAATAGGCATAGCAGCTTTAAAGGGGCCAGTGGCCCATGGCATACACAGAAAGTTGCACAGTCGTGTCGGTCAACACGCAGGTGGCCGATTGAATGACACCTTACCCTATAGGATCCACTTGACCTGGACTATTACTTTGGTCAGAATCGGCCCACAGTTTTGGCGGGCACAGAGCAGGGTTACATTGTTATGAGCCGATTTCTGATTAGGGTGTGCCCAGCGGCTTGACTGGGTTGGGGCAGTGCCTTAAGACATAAGCAGGTTATGTGGGGGCCATAGGGGAGGTGGCGGGTGTAGCACAAAATGGAATCAGTCCTGCTCTGCTTGTCCAGGGGTAGGGGATTTTTGTTAAATTTCCTGGGTCCCACACTTGCAGCTCACGCACCTGGGCCACCCTCACCAGGTGGACTCAGTGTGCACACCTTGTGGTGCTGGATCTCTCACACCAGCGTGTAGATGGCACCCTCCTTGCCCGAGTGAGTAGGAGCTGGGTGAGCATGGGGCTCAGCATGAAGGCCAGGAAGCACAGGGGATCAAGGAACCCCAGCCTCATCACCGCCCCTACTCCAACACAGGCTGCCCCATGGCTCTCCGTAATGGGCACCTGACGCCTCTGGAGATCCCCCCAGGGCAGCCCCAAGGTCTGCCTCCCTGCTGGAGAGGCATTGGGGAGAAGAGAAGCAGCTGGCACTCAGCGGGACACACTGCCGGACATGGGAATGTGGCCGAGCCAGAACTTCCAGCTCAGCTGACCCTCCAGCTGAAAGTCACTGCACGAGCCAGCCCCGGGTCGGCCAGGAGAGTCCAGCTAGCTGCCCAGTGCCAGCACCAGAAATGATGTTGTGCCAACCATTTCGGTGTTTGGGTGACCCAGCCAGAGGATCCAATAGCTGCACGTGATACCTGCATGTGATAGACACACACTCACACCGAAACCAACAAAAGTCGGAATCCCCCAATGATATCAAACAGCATGTGAATGTTTACATACATAACGCTGTGGTCCCCAATAGGATACATGGAAGACGCTAAATATCACTACTGCAGAGGTGCAGGAGGCAAGGAGATGTGCCTGCTGGGTTCCTACAAGGAGAGCAGAGGGACAGGAAGCATACTTCAATGGGGGGCCCCTCTTAGGAAAGGACAACAGGTCCCTGTGAAGGCTACGGATGGTGAAATCTTTCCTCTTCTCTTTCAGCTTCTGGATTTCCTCCTCCTTTGTTCTTCCTAATTCTAGTTTAGCCTCCACCCTGCATCCAAACCAATGACCAAAGAGGCTTATTTATGATATCCGGTCCTAATGGAGGCTGAGGTCTGGCTACCGGGTTCAGAAATGATCATTTTCTAGGTGTATGCTGATCCCCCGAACTCGTGCCTTCGTGGCCCTTCTCTCTCTGCAGAATGAGGGGAACCACAGGTCTTACAATGAAAGACGCCCACTTCCACTCGGGCGGGACTATCCCTTGTGGAGGACGTCAACTGGGCCAAGTAGTGTAAACGGGGCGATCAAGAATAGTTCGCAGGTGAGACATAAGCAAACACTTATTTTGATGTCATGCTTTATTTGTTCATCCACTTATTATTTGTTAAATATTTTAATTTTATGTCCTGTCTATACCCAATATGGTGTTCAAACTCATAACTCTGAGTTCAAGATACCCAACCAGGCCAGCCAGGCACACTAGTGCCATGTTTCATAACTCTTTGCTTCCTTGGCTATCTCTGCATCGAACTGGAACATTGAGTCCTTGACGGGGAGCTTTAGTTACCTCCGAATCCTAGAATGTTCTCACTGTATCCCAATCCTAGATTGACATTTACCATTGAATAGCACTTTAAATAGTCAGTAAGATAACTACTACAGAAAAGGAAATTATCAAATTTTCACGTATGTGGTCCCTGCTCCCTGGGCTCCCAGGGAAGCTATGGTTTCTTTAACATTAATCAAGGTCCAAATGACTCCACCACACCTCAAAGCGTGGGCTCAGTTTCTGCCCTGACACATGCAACATCCCTGCTTCAATTAACATGTATCAATCAATCAAAGGGAGCCTAACTGGCCGGTGTGCTTCGTAAGAACATGGGACTTTGTTCTTGGGATAGCATGTTCAAGCCCAATGTTGGCTGTAGAGATTACAGAAAAATAAAATCTTAAAAAAAATCAATCAGTTTATCTTGGGGAGACATAGCCCCGGATTCCACAAGGACAGGAGCCAGCTGATGGTTCTACGCACAGTATTATATGCAGCAGAGCACAAAATGTGAACTTTCAGAAGTCTCCTAGAGTGGGGGACACACCAGCCTTAAGGTGTTCAGTTGGTGAAGTCAGGTACAGTCCCTGGAGCGAAAGGGTGCGCTCAGGATCCTACGGGACCCAAGGATGGTGGCACCAACTGTTCCCAGATACAGGCGCGGGAACGCGGCTGAGAGCAGTGGGACTCGGGCCAGCTGTCTGCCCTGTGTGGCCATAAGCTGCAAACCCCTGTGCAGTCACCGGGCCGCGTTCCTTGGACAGGCCAGCAAAGGCCAGGAGTGGGAGGACACTCTCCCGGGCACAAAGAGCACAGGTCTCCACCAGGGCAGCCCCTAAAATTTGGAGTTTTAGACATCAGTAACTTGTCTGTGTGGAGGCAGACAAAATTGAGGCGGTTCCACTTTAAGTTCACTGTTAGCACAAGTACTGCCATCCCAGGCCCCTGTGAATAAGAGCTAAAATTTACATTACTTCAGTTACAGGAAAAAAAGAAAAAAACAGCTTAGAGCTTAAGGTCCCAGAAAGCCCCATATTAGACTGAGAACAGAGCTCAATGCCCTTGAAGGCCCAATATCAAAATGTAAACAGAACTTGAGGAATTGCTCCAGCCCTTCTGGAAGTCACCGAGACCAGCCCTTAAAACTAAGCTAAAACCCACTTCGGGGTCCAAGTGCATGCTCCTCTGTGTCGGGTGTACTTGGACGCAAGCTCGAGTTTGGAAATCAACCATCGTGTATTTGCATTGGTGTCAGCTCCTCAGTGGTTTCTCGTATTTGCAATCTTGGGCACAACATCTCCATGTCCTCTCCCCACCTGGGCTCCCCCCTGTCCCCTCCCCCCCAGGCTGACCCTCAGTCACCTCCCCACACACAACAGCTTGGAACATGCCCTCACACAGTTCCCATGGGCTCTGTGGGCACTCCCGCCATCCCCAGCCTCCCAGGGCAAGACAGGATGTTTCAGCAGACCCACTCCCATGGTGGCCACAGGGCTCCATGCCCAGCATGGCAGCTCGTGAAAGGTCGGGGTCTGTGTCCCTGATGCGAGCTCCTGCTCCCTGGTTTTCCCACAGGAAATGAAGGAGGAGGCCCTGGTCTCCTCCAGGGACATCACGCAGGTAGACCTGGATGTCAACAGGATGTTCAGCAGCCACACTATGTTTTGGGCCTGCTAGGGGGTCAGGTGAGGCTGCTGGGCCAGGGGGCTAGGGGCCCCATGGGAGGCCTGGGGGCTTCGGGGTAGGGAAAATGGGGCTTCTGAAGCCGAGGGGAGCAACAGCAGCCAACAACACACCACTCCATGGTAGGGTGATGGGGATGACCCACATGCCCCCAACCCCGGGGCCTCAGGGATGAGGAGGCCAATTGGATGGGGCCTCCAGTGGTTGCCATGGGAGCTGAACCCCATAGGGGAGAGGGACAGTGCCCTGAGCAGGGGATGGGGTGGGGGACGTGGGGGGCAGGAACCAGGCCTGGGGGCCAGGCGGCATGGCCACGGCTAGAGCAGGACACACATCAATCCCATGAGGGTCGGACGGGTCAGAGTGACACCCACTCTCGGTGCTTTATATATTTCTAAATTCTATGCATTTCATTTGAGGCAATTTGCAATTTGAAATCATACATAGTATGATGACCCCCAGATAATGACCCTGGTCTAGCCAGGGCCCTGCACTGACCACACGGTGCCACAGGGGCAGGTGTCTCAGCAAACCCTAGACTGGGGTAGCCTTTAACTGTAGAAGTCTCCTTGTGCATCTTAGAGGAAGGGGATGCCCTGTGTCCGCAGGCCCCCACGCCATCCTGTTCATTCCCCACTCCCACATCATCCCCCTACATCATTATCCCCAATGGCATTCCACATAACACCATCCTCCTCACAGCCCCACAGCCCCACACAATCCTAACCCACACTACACCACAACACCATCCCCCCTACACCATTCCCCACACTCCACCACCATCAGACCCCTGGTCCCACACCATCTACCCCACACCATCGGCCCACAGCAAAGACCCGGTGCAGGTGACCCCTGTGAGACATGCTCAGCCTCCCTGTGATTCTCTGGATACCCTCTTCCCATCAGAAGACCGGGTGTTCAATAGAGCACACAGGGGTTGCAGGGAGGAGTGAAGGCACGGAATCCCCAACAGAGTGGGTGCAGGTGAGTGGTATAAAGGAACCACTGTGCCTTGCCTCTGCCCACTCTCCCTCCTGGAGGGTGACACACCCTGCACAGGACAACAGCCCCTAACCCAGTGGGACCTGGGCTGCCCTGGCACCAGGATCTGTGGGGGCTGGATTGATTTGGGTCCCGCCCCAGCCCAACACAGAGACTAATGGGTTCCAGCTCCCCATGGCCCTGGGCAGCCCTGGATTCTGGCCCCACGCTGAGCGAGCCCTCTCACAGCTGGATGTGGCCTCCTGGGCCCTGGGCGTGACCCACAGATCCAGGTCGCGGACCTAGGGCAGCCCTGGGGATCCTGGTACACCCCAGGGTGGGGAGAGCAGGGGTAGGCCGGTGGGCCCCACCCGCACCCACACCAGGAGGCAAGCTCCTCCAGATACTGGGGCCCCAGGGGGCCCGAGGCCAGGGTCCAGCTGCCCTGCGGGAACCCAGCGCAGGAGCCCATGAGCTGCAGGTCCAGTTCAGCTCTGCTGTCCTCAGAACCGTCTCTCAGGCTGAAACCTCAGGACACACGCCCCCACCCGGAGTCCACACATGCTCCCAGGTGGGGGACTCCAGCACTCGACCCCCAACCCATGTGATTCTTGTCCTCCCGTAAAGGACAGAAAGGTCTCCCTCCCCAGGTGAAGGCGCGCACCCACGGCTCTGAGCCCGTTTACTGTAGATAGTCAATAAAGTGTAGTGGTGTGAAAATGCACAGCCAGCCCTTTTCTGTGTCTCCCAGAACTCTGTGCACGGGGCGTGGAGAGACCCACAGAGAGGAGGAGGGGGCATCACCCAGGCCCCAAACAGCCCCTGCAGGGGCACCGCAAGGCACACACAGCTGACGTCCCCACGTGCCTTCCAGGGGCGGCCAGTCGCCAGGGTCAGGACCCCACAAACTATACTGGGACTCATCCTGTGCCCCATGGGCCAGAATGGGCTAGGACAGAGTGACAGCCAGGGAACTTCAGGTCACCAGGGTCTGTGCAAAGCGACCTGGGAGTTCTGTGCTCCCTCTGTCCAGGAGGCCGGGGCTGGCCCAGTTCCAGGGCACATACTACCCTCCCCGCATCCCCATGCCAGTGTGCCTGGGGCACAGAGGGCCTGTGGGGCGCTCAGCCTGGCCCTGGAAGGGATGTCAGGACAGCAGGCCCTTGTGTTGTGCCCAAGACTACGAATCTGAGAAACCACCAAGGAGCCGACACCGAAGCAAACTCCCGAGGATTTCTCTACAAGGTGGAGCTTGGGTCCAAGTTCACCCGACACAGCGGAGCAGGGACTTGGACCCCGAGACTAAGAGGCATAGCAGATTTATAGGGTCAGTGGACCGTGGGATATGCAGAAATTTGCACAGTCATGTCGGTCAACACGCAGGTGGCTGATTGAATTACACCTTACACTATAGTATCCACTTGAGCTGGCCTATTACTTTGGTCAGAATCGGTGCACAGTTTTGGGGGACACAAAGCAGGGTTACATTGTTATGAGCCGATTTCTGATTAGGGTGTGCCCAGCAGCTTGACTTGGGTGGGGCAGCGCCTTAAGCCATATGCTGGTCATTTGGGGGTCATAGGGGAGGTGGTGGGTGTAGCACAAAATGGAATCAGTCCTGCTCTGCTTGTCCAGGGGTACGGGAATTTTGTTAAGTTTCCTGGGTCCCAACTTGCAGCTCATGCACCTGGGCAACGCTCACCAGGTGGACTCAGCGTGTACACCTTGTGGTGCTGGATCTATCACACCAGCGTGTGGAGGACACCCTCCTCGCCCTAGTGAGTAGGGGCTGGGTGAGCCTCGGCCTGAAAGCCAGGCAGCACAGGGGACTGAGGAACCCCAGCCCCGTCCCCACCCCGACCACACAGATGCAGCCTCAGCGCTCCCCGCCATGGGCACCCAGCTCCTCAGGAGCTCCCGCCACGGTGGCCCCGAGGTCTGACTCCCTGCTGGAGAGTCATCGGGGAGAACAGAAGCAGCCAGAGCTCGGCAAGACCCACTGCCGGACATGGGAATGTGGCCAAGCCAGACCTACCACCTCAGCTGACCCTCCAGCTGAAATTCACTACAGGAGCGAGCCGCAGGTCGGCCAGGAGAGCCCAGCTAGCCACCCAGCATCAGCACAAGAAATGATGTAGTACCAACCATTTCGGCGTTTGGGCTACCCAGACAGAGGATCTGATAGCTGCACATGATAGCTTCATGTGATAGACACACACACACCCCATAACCAACAGTCAGAATCCCCCCAATGTTGTCAAACAGCAGCTGGATGGTTATATACACGACGCTGTGGTCCCTAATAGAATACCTGGAAGACGCTATAAACCATGACTCCAGAGGTGCTGGAGGCATGGAGATGTGCCTGCTGTGTTCCAAAAAGGAACGCAGAGGGGCAGGAAGCATCCTACGGAGGGGGGGGACTCCTAGGAAAGGACACCAAGTCCCTGTGAAGGCTACGGTTGGTGAATCTTTCCTCTTTTATTTCAGCTTCTGCTTTTCCTCCTAAATGCCATTTTCCTCAATCATAATAGCAAAAATTTATTTTATGTTTTTAAATTTCTTTTTATTGGAGTCCAATTTGTATGACTTCTTTCTTCAGCAAGGGTGTCATTCAGGATAGAAGGAAAGATTTTCCCAGACAGGCAAAGTATAAAGGAGTTCATGACTGCTAAACCAGTCCACTAAGGAATTTTAAGAGGGACTATTCTAGTGGGGGAAAAAAAGAGACAAAAGCAACAAAGACTAGAAAGGACCAGAGAACTTCACCAGAAACACCAACTCTACAGGTAAAACAAATGCACAAAGTTCATATCCTTGAATAAGCACTTTGAATGCTAATACTAAATGCTCCAATCAAAAGATATAGGGTGTCAGAGTGGCTTAAAAAACAGGATCCGAGATGCCTGGGTGGCTCAGGGCATAAGTCTCTGCCTTTGACCCAGGGTGTGATTCTAGAGTCTGGGATCGAGTCCCATATTGGGGTCCCGGTGGGGAGCCTGCTTCTCTCTTGACCTAATTTTCTGTCTCTGTCTCTGTCTCTGTCTCTGTCTCTGTCTCTTTCTCTCTCTCATTCTCTCAAAAATAAAATTGTTATTAAAAAAACAATGTCCATCGGTATGCTGCCTAATAGATGCTCACCTTAGACCTATAGACAACAGCAGATTGAAAGGCAGGGGATGGAAAATCATCTATCATGCTAATGGTTATGAAAAGACAGCTGGAGACCAATACTTATATTAGAGAAACTAGATTTGAAACCAAACTCTGGGGGTCACCTGGTGGCTCAGTGGTTGAGCATCTGCCTTCGGCTCAAGGTGTGTTCGTGGGATCCCAGGATCGAGTCCCATATTGTCATCCTTTTGGGGAGCCTCTCTCCCTCTGCCTATGTTTGTGCCTCTGCTTCTCTGTGTATCTCTCATGAATAAATAAATAAATAAAATATTTAATCTCAAACAGAAAGCACAAATACTGTAAGAAGTGATGAAGAAGGGCATTATTTCATAGTTAAAAAGACTCTCCATCAGGATCAAACAACTAAATATTTATGCTGCCAACATGTGAGTACCTAAATATGGAACCCAATAAACGTACAGGAACTCACTGATAATAATACAATGACAGGGGATTTTAACACCTACCCACTTATGGCAATGGACCGATCGTCTATGCAGAAAATCAACAGGGGAACAATAGCCTTGACACACTGGACCACAGGGACTCCACAGACATACTCTGAATATTTCTTCCTAAAGCAAAATACACATTCCTTTCAAGTGCACATGGGACATTCTCCAGAACAGATCATATCATGGGCCACAAATGCCCTCAACAGGTACAACAGGTTCAAGAAGGTTGATATCACACCCTGTACATTTTCAGACCACGACGCTATGAAACTCGAAGTCGACAGTAAGAAAAAATTTGGACAGACCTAAAATACGTGGAGATTATGAACATCCTACCAGAGAAGGAATGGAGCAACCAGGAAATTAAAGAGGAAATTTAAAACAAATAAAAATGAAAACATGTTTCTCCAAACCACTGGGATGTAGCAAAGGCAGTCCAGAGGGAAGTACATAGCAATACAGGCCTATCTCAGGAAACAAGAAGTCTCTAATACACAACCTAACCTTACACCTAAAGGAGCTGGATAAGGAATA
The DNA here is from genome assembly GCF_011100685.1 of Canis lupus familiaris. NCBI lineage: Eukaryota > Metazoa > Chordata > Mammalia > Carnivora > Canidae > Canis > Canis lupus. The sequence goes on along the minus strand of NW_023330510.1, from coordinate 235,296 downwards.
GGAAACAAAGCCTAAAGCCTACAGAAGAAGGGAAAATATAAAGATGAGAGCAGAAATAAACAATACAGAAACAGTAGAATGGAATAACGAAATTAAGAGCTGGTTCTTCAAAATAATTAATAAAATGGATCAAGCCCTAGCCAGCCAAATGAATGAGAAATGAGAAAAAACCTAAATAAATAAAATCAGAAAAGAGAGAAGAGAGATCACAATCAACACCAGAAAAATAAGACAATCATAAGGGAATACTATGAAAGATTATATGCTAACAAATTGGGAAACCTGGAAGAAATGGACAAATCCCTAGAAATGTGCAAACAAGCAAAACTGAAATAGGAAGAAATAGAAAATGTGAATAGACCCATAACTAGCAGAGGAATTGAATCAGCAAGGCACCTGGGTGCCTCAGTGGTTGAGCATGTGCTTTGGCTCAGGTCATGATCCCGGGGTCCTGGGGAATCAAGTCACACATCAGGCTCCCCGCATGGAGCCTCATTTTCCCTGTGCCTATACCTATGCATCTCTGTGTCTCTCATTAATACATAAATAAAATCTTTAAAAACGAAAAAAGATAAAAAGATGAGAAAGGACCCAAATAAAATCACAAATGAGAAAAGAGAAATAACAACATTAGAGGAATACAAACAATTATAAGAGAATATGATGAAAAACTACATGCCAGCAACCTAGAACCTGGAAGAAATAGATCAATTCCTGGAAATATATAACATAGCAAAAATGAAAAATGAAGAAATAAGAAATTTGAACAGACAGTTACCAGCAAAGAAATTGAATCAGCAATCAGGGTTCCCCAACAGGAGACGCTTAGATCAATAGAACAGAATGGAAAGCCAAAACAAGATACAAACATGTATCTATGACCCATAATGGACAACAAGGCATGAAGGAATATCCAATGGCACAAGACAGCCTCTTCAACAAACACTAACCCTGACCCCCGGATAAGAACAAATGGTGTTGGGAAAACCAGGCAGCCACATGCAGAAGAATGAAACTGGACCACTTTCTTACACCATATATATAAAAAATGAATTCAAAATGGATGAAAGACCTAAATGTGAGATCTGAAACCATACATAGTAGAAAAGATAGGCAGCAACGTTTTTGACATTGGCCATTGGATCTTCTTTCAGGATATGCATTTGAGGTGAGGGAAACAAAAGCAAAAATACTATTGGGACTTCATCAAATTGAAAAGCTTCTGCAAAGTGAAGGAAACAACTAAAGCTAAAAAGCAACATACAGAAGGAGAGGCAAGATGGTGGAAGAGAAGGGTCCCCAAGTCACCTGTCCTGACCAAATTACCTAGATAAACTTCAAATCATCCTGAAAATCTAGGAATTCAGCCTGAGACTTAAGCAGAGACCAGATAGAATGCTACAGTGAGAAAAGTTCACACTTCTATCAAGGTAGGAAGATGGGGAAAAAGAAATAAAGATACAAAAGGCATCCAAGGGGACGGGGCCCCACAGAGCCAGGCTAAGGCCAGGGTGAGTGCCCCCCGGGCAGGAGAGCTCTGTCCCAGAGAAGCAGGAGCTGCACCATTCTTCCTGGGGGAAATGACGCCCGCAGGGATTCAGAGCAAGACCCCAGGAAGGCGGGGATACCCTCGGGCTCCATGGGACACAAACATACACCTGTACTCCCAGGAGATTGCACCGAGCTCGCTAAGGGCTGTGGGGCACATGCATTGACCCAGGAGCAGCTCTGAGGGGATTCGGCAGCGGCTCTGTGCGGAGGGGGCAGCGGGTCCCTGGGAACAGCTAGGTGGCGGCGCCTAGGGCAGAGGAAGTGGCTTCGTGTGGAGGGGGCTGCGGGGCTCCAGGAGCAGCTCAGAGGGGCTATGGCGGCTCCGTGGAGAGGTGCCTACCCGGCCGGGAGCGAGAATCCAACAGCGCAGGTCGGGGAGCACAGGGCCGGGACACAGCCCAGGATTCGGCCTCCCCCGGGACAGGCAGAGGCCTGGAGGTTCCAGGAGAGCAAGGACGCTCCTGCTCAGAGCTGAGAAGATCAGCAGCCCCGCCCCAGAGCCTCCAGGCCCTGCAGACGGACTGCTCCAGAGTTACTGGGGAGGCTGAATACAGGTGTTCCGACCTGGCTGCTGCCACTGGGGTTGTTCCTCCTTGGGGGTCACAGGGTATACGAGCCCACTGAGCGCTTCACCAGGCAGGGGGAGAGGAGCTCCCCCAAGGGCTAGCACCTGAAACTCAACACAACAGGCCCCTCCCTCCAGAAGACCAGCTAGACGGCCAAGTTCCAGGGGAAGTCAAGGGACTTAAAGTACACAGAAACAGAAGATACTCCCCCATGTTTTTTTTTAATTTCTGATTGCTTCCCCCATCCTTTTCCCCCCTTTCTTTCTTTTTCTTTCTCCTTTTATTCTCTTTTTTGCTTTTTTCTTCCTTTTCCCTTTTTTCTTTTTCTCTTCTTTTTTCTTTCTCTCTTCTCTTTTTCTCCTTTTCACAATACAACTTGTTTTTGGCCACTCTGCACAGAGCAAAATGACTAGAAGGAAAACCTCACCTCAAAAGAAAAAACAGTCCTCTCTCCCACAGAGTTACAAATCTGGATTACAACTCAATGTCAGAAAACCAATTCAGAAGCACTATTATACAGCTATTGGTGGCTCTAGAAAAAAGCATAAAGGACTCAAGAGACTTCATGACTGCAGAATTTAGATCCAATCAGGCAGAAAGTAAAAAACAATTGAAGGAGATGCAATCCAAACTAGAATTCCTAATGACGAGGTTTAACGAGGTGGAAGAACGAGTGAGTGACGTAGAAGACAAGTTGATGGCAACGAGGAAAACTGAGGAAAAAAGAGATAGACAATTAACAGACCAGGAAGACAGATTAAGGAAAATAAACGACAGCCTGAGGAAGAAAAACCTATGTGTAATTGGGGATCCTGAGGGCGCTGAAAGGGACAGAGAGACAGAGTATGTATTTGAAGAAATCCTAGCTGAAAACTTTCCTAATCTGGGAAGGGAAACAGGCATTCAGATCCAGGAAATAGAGAGATAACCCCTAAAATCAATAAAAACCGTCCAACACCTCGATTTAATAGTGAAGCTTGCAAATTCCAAAGAATAAGAGAAGACCCTTAAAGCAGCAAGAGACAAGAAATCCCTGACCTTTATGGGGAGGAGCAGACCTCTCCACAGCGACCTGGCAGCCCAGAAAGTGCTGGCTGGATATATTCAGGGTCCTCCATGAGAAGAACATGCAACCAAGAATAATTTATCCAGCCAGGCTCTCATTCAAAATGGAAGGAGAGATAAAGAGCTTCCAAGACAGGCAGGGACTGAAAGAATATGTAACCTCCAAACTAGCTCTGCAAGAAATTTTAAGGGGGACTCTTAAAATTCCCCTTTAAGAAGAAGTTCAGTGGAACAATCCACAAAAACAAGGACTGAAGAGATGTCATGATGACACTAAACTCATATCTGTTGATAGTAACTCTGAACGTGAATGGGCTTAATGACCCCTTCAAAGGCGCAGGGTTTCAGACTGGATAAAAAATCAGGACTCAACTATTTGCTTTCCACAAGAGACTCATATTAGACAGAAGGACACCTACAATCTGAAAATAATGGGTTGGAGAACCATTTACCATACAAATGGTCCTCAAAAGAAAGCAGTGAAAAAAAAAAAGAAAGAAAGAAAGCAGTGGTAGCCATCCATATATCAGATAAACTTAAATTTACCCCGAAGACTATAGTGAGAGATGAAGACGGACACTAAATCATACTTAAAGGATCTATCCAACAAGAGGGCTTAACAATCCTCAATATATATTCCCTGAATATCGGAGCTGCCAAATATTTAAACCAATTATAACGAAAGTGAAGAAATACTTAGATAATAATTATCTTATACTTGGTGACTTCAATCTAGGTCTTTCTACCCTCGATAGGTCTTCTAAGCACAACATCTCAAAGAAACGAGGGCTTTAAATGATACACTGGAGCAGATACATTTCACAGATATCTACAGAACTTTACATCCAAACTCAACTGAATAAACATTCTTCTCAAGTGCACATGGAACGTTCTCCAGAATAGACCACATACTGGGTTACAAATCACGTCTGAACCGATACCAAAAGATTCAGATCATCCCCTGCATATTCTCAGACCATAATGCCTTAAAATTAGAACTAAATCACAACAAGAAGTTTGGAAGGACCTCAAACACGTGGAGGTTAAGGACCATCCTGCTAAAAGATGAAAGGTTCAACCAGGAAATTGAGGAAGAATTAAAAGGATTCATGGAAACTAATTGGAATGAAGATACAAATGTTCAAAATCTTTGGCATGCAGCAAAAGCAGTCCTAAGGGGGAAATACATCACAATAGAAGCATCCATTCATAAACTGGAAAGATCTCAAATACAAAAGCTAACCTTACTCATAAAGGAGCTAGAGAAAAAAACAGCAGCTAGATCCTACACCCAAACAGAATAAGAGATTTAATTAAAATTAGAGCAGAACTCAAGGAAACTGAGACCATAAGAAATGTGGAACAGATCAACAAAACCAGGAGTTGGTTCTTTGAAAGAATTAATACCATACATAAACCATTAGCCAGTCTTATTAAGAAGAGAGACAAGACTCAAATTAATAAAATCATGAAAGAGAAAGGAGAGATCACTACCAACACCAAGGAAATACAAACGATTTTAAAAACATATTATGAACAGCTATACGCCAAAAAATTAGGCAATCTAGAAGAAATGGACGCTTTCCTGGAAAGCCACAAACTACCAAAACTGGAACAGGAAGACATAGAAAACCTACACAGGCCAATACCCAGGGAGGAAATTGAAGCAGTCATCAGAAACCTCCCAAGTCACAAAAGTCCAGGGCCAGATGGCTTCCCAGGGGAAATCTATCAAACGTTTAAAGAAGAAACCATACCTCTCCTACTAAAGCTGTTTGGAAAGATAGAAAGAGATGGAGTACTTCCAAATTCGTTCTATGAAGCCAGCATCACCTTAATTCCAAAACCAGACAAAGACCCCACCTAAAAGGAGAATACACACCAATATCCCTGATGAACATGGATGCAAAAATTCTCAACAAGATACTAGCCAATAGGATCCAACAATACACTAAGAATATCATTCACCATGACCAAGTAGGATTTATCCCCGGGACACAAGGCTGGTTCAACACGTGTAAAAAAATCAATGTCATTCATCATATCAGCAAGAGAAAAACCAAGAACCATATGATCCTCTCATTAGATGCAGAGAAAGCATTTGACAAAATAGAGCATCCATTCCTGATCAAAACTCTTCAGAGCGTAGGGATAGAGGGAACATTCCTCGACATCTTAAAAGCCATCTAGGAAAAGCCCACAGCAAATATCATTCTCAATGGGGAAGCACTAGGAGCCTTACCCCTAAGATCAGGAACAAGACAGGGATGTCCACTCTGACCATTGCTATTCAAAATAGTACTGGAAGTCCTGCCTCAGCAATCAGACAAAAAAAGAAATAAAGTCATTCAAATTGACAAAGAAGTCAAACTCTCCCTCTTCGCCAATGACATGATACTGGATACCTAGAAAAACCAAAAGCCTCCACCCTAGGATAGCTAGAACTCATACAGCAATTTGGTAGCGTTGCAGGATACAAAATCAATGCCCGGAAATCAATGGCATTTTTATACACTAACAATGAGACTGAAGAAAGAGAAATTAGGGAGTCAGTCTCATTTACAAGTGCACCCAAAAGCATAAGATACCTAGGAATAAACCTAACCAAGGAGGTAAAGGATCTATACCCTAAAAACTATAGAAAACTTCTGAAAGAAATTGAGGAAGACACAAAGAGATGGAAAAATATCCCATGCTCATGGATTGGCAGAATTAACATTGTGAAAATATCAATTTTACCAAGGCAATGTTCACCTTTAATGCAAACCCTATAAAAATACCATGGACTTTCTTCAGAGACTTAGAACTAATTATTTTAAGATTTGTGTGGAATCAGGATCCCTGGGTCATGCAGCGGTTTGGCACCTGCCTTTGGCCCAGGGCACGATCATGTAAACCCAGGATTGAATCCCATGTCAGGCTCCTGGTGCATAGAGCCTGCTTCTCCCTCTGACTGTGTCTCTGCCTCTCTCTCTCTCTCTCTGTTTGTGACTATCATAATAAAAAAAGACTTGTGTGGAATCAGAAAAGACCCTGAATAGCGAGGCGAATTTTAAAAAAGACAACCATATCTAGGGCATCACAATGCCAGATTTCAGGGTGTACTACAAAGCTGTGGTTCAAGACAGTGTGGTACTGGCACAAAAACAGACAAATGGATCAATGGAACAGAAGAGAGAACCCCGAAGTGGACCCTGAACTTTATGGTCAACTAATATTCAATAAAGTTGGAAAGACTATCGATTGGAAGAAAGACAGTCTCTTCAATAAATGGTGCTGGGAAAATGGACATACACATGCAGAAGAAAGAATGAAAGTACACCACTCTCTTTCACCATACACAAAAATAATCTCAAAATGAATGAAAGATCTAAATGTGAGACAAGAGTCCATCAAAATCCGAGAGGAGAACACAGGCTATATCTTTTTTTGAACTTGGCCACAGTAACCTCTTGGAGATACATCCACGAAGGCAAAATAAACAAAAGCAAAAATGAACTATTGTGATTTCATCAAGATAAGAAGCTTTTGCACAGCAAAGGATACAGTCAACAAAACTAAAAGACAACCTACAGAATGGGAGAAGATATTTGCAAATGACGTATCAGATAAAGGGTTAGTTTCAAAGATCGATAAAGAACTTCTTAAAATCAACAACAAAGAGACAAAGAATCCAATCATGAAATGGGCAAAAGACATGAAGAGAAATCTCACAGAGGACGACATTGCCATGGCCAACATGAACATAAAAAAAATGCTCTGCATCACTTGCTATCATGGAAATACAAATCAAAACCACAATGAGAACCACCTCACACCACTGAATGGGAATAATTAACAAGGCAAGAAGAAAACAAATGTTGGAGAGGATGCAGAGAAAAGGGAAGACTCTTACACTTTTGGTGGTAATGTGAACTGGTGCAACCACTTTGGAAACTTGTCTGGAGGTTCCTCAAAGAGTTAAAAATAGACCTGCCCTATGACCCAGCAATTGCACTGTTGCGGATTTACCTCAAAGATTCAGATGCAATGAAACGCGGGGACACCTGCACCCCGATGTTCATAGCAGCAACGTCCACAATAGCCAAAATGTGGAAGGAGGCTTGGAGTCCTTTGAAAGATGAATGGATAAGGAACATGTGGTTTATGTATACAATGGAATATTACTCAGCAAGTAGAAACGACAAATACCCACCTTTTGCTTCAACCTGGATGAAACTGTAGGGTTTTACGCTGAGTGGAGTAAGTCAATCGGAGAAGGACAAACATATGGTCTCATTCAATTGGTTAATATATATAATAGTGAAAGGGAATATAAGGGAATGTAGAAGAAATGTGTGGGAAATATCAGAAAGGGAGACAGAACATAAAGACTGCTGACTCTGAGAAAGGAACAAGGGATGCTGGAAGGGGAGGAGGGCAGGGGGTGCGGGTGAATGGGTGACGGGCACTGACGGGGGCACTTGCCGGGATGAGCCTGGGTGTTACTCTGCTTGTTGGTAAATTGAACACCAATAAAAAATAAATTTATTTTTTAAAAAAAGTACAAACACCTAAATATTTATGCTGCAAACATAGGAGTACCTAAATATAGAAACCAATTAATGACAAACGTACAGGAACTCACTGATAATAATACAATGACAGGGGATTTTACCACCCAATGATGACAATGGACTGATCGTCTATGCAGAAAATCAACAGGGGAACAATTGCCTTGACACACTGGACCACAGGGACTCAACAGATATAGTCTGACATTTCATCCTAAAGCAGAACACACATTCCTTTCAACTGCACATGGGACATTCTCCAGAACAGATCATATCAAGGCCCACAAATCAGCCATCAACAGGTACAACAGGTACAAGAAGGTTGATATCACACCCTGGACATTTTCAGACCACGACGCTAAGAAACTCGAAGTCGACAGTAAGAAAAAATTTGGACAGACCAAAAATACATGGAGATTATGAACATCCTACTAGAGAATGAATGGAGCAACCAGGAAATTAAGGAGGAAATATAAAACAAATGAAAATGAAAACATGTTTCTCCAAACGTCTGGGATGTAGCAAAGGCAGTCCTAAGAGGGAAGGACATAGCAATACAGGCCTACCTCAAGAAATAAGAAGTCTCCAATACACAACCTAACCCTACACCTAAAGGAGCTGGTAAAGCAATAGCAAACAAAGCCTAAAGCCTACAGAAGAAGGGAAAAAATAAAGATGAGAGCAGAAATAAACAATACAGAAAAAACAAAACAGTAGAATGGAATAACGAAACTAAGAGCTGGTTCTTTTTTTTTTTTTTGATAGTCACAGAGAGTGAGAGAGAGAAAGGCAGAGACACAGGCAGAGGGAGAAGCAGGCTCCATGCACCAGGAGCCCGACGTGGGATTCGATCCCTGGTCTCCAGGATCGCGCCCTGGGCCAAAGTCAGGCGCCAAACCACTGTGCCACCCAGGGATCCCTAAGAGTTGGTTCTTCAAAATAATTAATAAAATGGATCAAGCCCTAGCCAGCCTTATGAATGAGAAAAGAGAAAACCTAAATAAATAAAATCAAAAATGAGAGAAGAGAGATCACAATCAACACCAGAAAAATAAAACAATTATAAGGGAATACTATGAAAGATTATATGCTAACAAACTGGGAGACCTGGAAGAAATGGACAAATCCCTAGAAACGTGCAAACGAGCAAAACTGAAATAGGAAGAAATAGAAAATATGAACAGACCCATAATAAGCAAAGAAACAGAATCAGTAAGGCACCTGGGTGCCTCAGTGGTTGAGCATCTGCTTTAGCTAAGGTCATGTTCCCAGGTTCCTGGGGGATCACGTCCCACATCAGGCTTCCCGCATGGAGCCTCATTTTCCCTCTGCCTATAACTCTGCCTCTCTGTCTCTCATGAATACGTAAATAAAGGTGCGGCCACTGTGGAAAACAGTCTGGAGGGTCCTTGAGAAGTTAAAGATAGGGGATCCCTGGGTGGCACAGCGGTTTGGCAACTGCCTTTGGCCCTGGGCATGATCCTGGAGACCCGGGATCAAATCCCACGTCGGGCTACTAGTGCATATAGCCTGCTTTTTTCTCTGCCTGTGTCTCTGCCTCTCTATCTGTGACTATCATAAATAAAATTTCAAAAAGGAGTTAAAAATAGAGCTACCCTACGATTCCAAAATTGCACAGCTAGGTATTTACCCTGAGGATACAAAAGTAGTTTAGTAGATTCGAAGGGGAACACGCAGCCCAGTGTTGGTAGCAGCATTATCAACAACAGCGAAACTGTGTATACAGCCCAGATGTCCATCGACGATGAATGGGAAGAGACGATGTGGCAAATATACACACTGCAACATCACTGGGTCATCAGAAGGGATGAAATGAAGCCATTTACAAGGACGTGGGAGAAGTGGAAGGGACTTACGCTAAATGAACTCAGTCAGTCAGAGTAAGACAGGTACCAAATACCATACAATTGCATTCACATGTGAATTTTAAGAAACCAAACTGGCAAAGGGGCAAATGGGGGGATGAGAGATGCAAACCAAGATACACACTCTTAACCACACAAAATAATCTAATAAATACCAGAGGAAGGTGGGGCGGATGGGGAATCAGGGGATGGGGATAGTGGAGGTCACCTCTGACCAGTACCAGGTGTTGTATTCAAGGGTTGAATCACTATGTTGTAAACCTGAAACTATATCATACTGTGTTTACAAAGAGGAATTCAAGTAAAACTTTAAAATAATAATTGGTAGTATAGAGGATACATGTGCGCACAAGAGATAAAATCAGAAAGGCAACTGAAAATCCAAACAAAAGTCTTTATAGCCACAAACCCCTCCTTAGCTGAGCTCAGGAGAAGCCTGCCATGCCTATTCTCACCCCAGCAGAAGCCTGGATTTTGATTCTCTGGGGAGGCCACTGACTTGGAGTCAGGCTATCTTTGAACCCAAAACCTAAATAGAGTGCATAAAACTAAACTGCCCAAGATGCTAGGAGTCCCAGTGCAGGCACATGCCAAGACCCAAACTCTAACCATACACAGACATAACCCTTACCCTACACTTAAGCCTAATGTTAACCTAACCCTTAAACAAGAACTATCACTAATCAAAACCAAACACAAACCCCAAGACCGAAACACATTCACTGAACCTTCCTGCCAACCCTCACCCTAACTCCTAAACCTATTCTAAACCCTTAACCCTGACACTTACCTTAAATCTAACCCTAACCTCTAACCATAACCTTAACTTAATGTACTCAAATCGTATTCCTAAACTTAACCTGTACCCTAACCCTAACCCTCTAATACTAATCCTATCTCATACCCAAAAGTGTACCCTAACCCGTACCCTAAAACTAATCCCTAGCCCACTGCCTAGCCCACTCTTAACCTTTTCCAAGCCGTACCCTGACCCTGACCTGACCCTAAACCTAACCCCTACCAAACACTAACCCTAATCCTATCCCTAACCCCTATCCTAAACCTAACCCTCGCCCTAACACTAAACCTAGCTGTAACTTTTACTCTAACCCCTAACCCTAACCCATGACCCTAACTCACACCCTAAACCCTAACCACAAACCTAGCCCAAACCTAACTCTCACCATAACCCAAACCCCAACTCCTAACCTCCTGCCCTAATCCCTAAAGTCTAAACCCTATCCCTAACTCTAACTCCTGTCCCTCACACAAACCCCCATCCTAACTCCTAACCACTGACCCTTACCCTTATCCCTCACCCTAACCTCTAATCCATAACCATAAGCATATTAACAACCCCTACATCTAACATAAGCCTAACCACCAAATTCCTCCCCTCCCTTGACCCTACCATTCATTCTACCCATTCACTTACCCTACGGTTCTGAGGAGTCCCTACTGATATGGACGTGGTCCCCAATGGCACCTCCAGAGTCCTCCAGGAGGTCCTGTGGAAGCCGGGGTCCTGTGAGTGCAGACGTGGCCCCACGTGTTCCAGAGACTTAGTCAGCGGGTCCTGAGTACGCCTGGTCTCCTGTCACCGTGGGTATGCCTCACATCCTCTGGAAGCCTCACAGCAGGTTCTCAGGAGGCCCGGGGCTCCTGTCAGCCTGGACATGGCCCCACGTCCCCCAGAAAACTCACCGCAGGTCCTGAGGAGTCTGTGGGTTCCTGTCAGCCTAGACGCAGCCCCATGTCTCCCAAAGCCAAAGTGCAGGTCTTGAGGAGGACGGGGGTCCTCTCAGTCTTGACGTGGCCCCACATTTTCCTCAGCCTCACCATAAGACCTGAGGAGGTTGGGGGCTCCTGTCAACATGGACGTGGCCCCAAATCATCCCAGTCCTTCACAGTGCATCCTGAGGAGGCCGGAGACTCCTGTCAGTGTGGATTCGGCATCCACATTTTTCTTAGGCCTCACCACAGGCTCTGACAAGGCTGGGGTCTTCTGTCCGCACGGACGCATCCCCATATTTCCCAACATCTACACCGGGGGTCCTGAGGACATCAGTGTCCCGTTGTGTGGACGTGGCCTCACGTCCTCCCGAAGCATCACCACACGTTCTGAGGTGGCCGAGGCTCCTGTCACTGTGGATGCGGCCCCCAGCTTCCAGAAGCCTCAACTTATGTCCTGAGGGGCCCATTAGGTCCTGCCAGAGAGAACGCGGCACCACATCTTTCAGAAGCCTCCCCGCGTGTCCTGAGGTGGCCCAGGGGCTCCTGTCAGCGTGGATGCGGACCCACATCTTACTGAAGCCTCCCCGCGGGTCCTGAGGCAGCCCAGGGGCTCCTGTCAGGGTGGATGTGGGCCCACATCTTCCTGAAGCCTCACCATGTGTCCTGAGGAGACCGGGGCTCATGTCATAGTGAACGCTGCCCAGTATCCCCCTGAAGACTCCCCGCAGATTCTGAGGAAGCTGTGGCTCATCAGCGTGGACGTGTCCCCACGTCTTCCTCAGGTCTCCCCAGCACAGGCTTGCTCCTGTTAGTGCAGGCAGACGAGGCCTACTGCACATGCATGCCCTTTGGGTGGTGCCTGGGCTCAGGCGCCCCCTGCGGGATGCTCAGGCACTGCAGGAGGCTGTGCAGGAGGCAGAGTGCCCATCCCCAGGCCCATCTCTGCCTCCTTCCAGGCTCCAGCTGTGGCCTGTTATCTCCGGAAACGTCTGACTGAAAAGGAGCCCAACACCCAGCTTCCTCAAAAATACTTAAGGAGAAGGAATTGGAGCCCAAAAAGCGAAATGAAATGTGGACCAGACTTTTACCACGTCCTGTAAAACTCACTCAACCCTCTTCCACTGTGGGCGGGACAATGGGCTGGTGCAGCCGCCCTGGAAACAGTGTGGAGGCCCCTCAGGAAGTTACAAATAGAGCCGCCCTGCGACCAGCAGGTGTACAGCCTGGAGCTCACTCTGAAGATACAGATGCAGTGAGACGTGGGACAACTGCACCCCAATTTCCACAGCAGCCGTGTCCGCAGTAGCCACACTTGGGAGGAGCCTCGGTGCCCTCTGCCAGATGATGGATAAAGAGGATGGGAGATAGATGATGGTCATAGAGAGAGGAATGGTACTCAGCTATCAAAGAGAAGGAAATCTTGCCATTTGCAATGACGTGGATAGAACTGGAAGGATCATCCTAAGTGAAATAGGTCAGTCGGAAAAGAGAATGACCGTGTGGTGTCATTCATAGCTGGAATTAAAGAAGCAAAGCAGATGAACATCTGTGAAGGGAAGGAAAAACAAATAAGATGAAAATAGATGCAGGAAATACAGACTCTTAATTAAAGGAAACAAACTGGGGATCCCTGGGTGGTGCAGCAATTTGGCGCCTGCCTTTGGCTCAGGGCGCGATCCTGGAGACCCGGGATCGAATCCCACATCGGGCTCCCAGTGCATGGAGCCTGCTTCTCTCTCTGCCTGTGTCTCTGTCTGCCCCTCCCCACTCTGTGCCTGTGTGTCTATGGTAAATAAATAAATAAAAAATTTAAAATAAAATAAAGGAAACAAACTGAGTGTCCCTGCTAGGCGGGGACGGGGGAGGGGATAACATGGGACCAGCATGAAGGAGGGCACGTGATGTCAGGAGTACTGCGGTTATCTCCAACTGTTTAATCCTGAATTCTTCCTCTGAAAGTATAATACACTATACATTAATTAATTGGGTTTAAATTAAATTAAGTTAAAAAAATCTGTTGTATCAGAACATGTTTCCTACTGGACTCTCTGTTCTGTTCCTTCACCTTATGCTGGGACCAACCCACATGGGTGTGGTTTGTTAAGTAGGCGTCAGGCCTCGTCCATGGACCAGCCCAGGGCGAGAACTCACGACCCTGAGATCAGGACCGGAGGTGAGGTCAGGAGTCGGATGCTTAACTGATGGAGCCAGGAGGGGTCCCGAGGAAAACACTGCTTTATCCTGTGTCTCTGTGACATCGTTTGAAATAGGAAAGTGCTGCGTCCCACTCTGTCCTGCTTTTCCAATACTGATTTGCTGTCCGGGGTCATTTGTGGAGGCGGATGGATGTTATGGGTTTTTTTTTTCCTATTTATAGGATGTGCCACCATGATTTGACAGGAATGACATTGAAATTGAGGGTGGCTTCAGGAACTGTGGACATTTTCACACGATGAGGCTCCCAACCCACGAGCCCAGGACGGCCTCCCAAAGCCTGGTATGGCTAAGTGCACAAGTCTTGTGCTCCTTTGGTTCAGTCTCATTTATTCTCTGTGATGCTCCTGAGAAGGGAGTCACGTCCGTCATTTCCTTCCTGAGTGCTCATTGTCAGGACACAGCAAGCCCCACAATAGAATAAAAACTGAGCCCAGACTAATGGCAGGAAGCCTCTATTAGAACAGATCTCAATACCCTTGAAGGCCCCATATCAAAATGTAAACAGAACTTGAGGAATTGCTCCAGCCCTTTGGGAGTTCCCTGAGACCAGCCCTTAAAACTAAGCTAAAACCCACCTTGGGGTCCAAGTCCCTGCTCCGCTCTGTCGGGTATACTTGGACACAAGCTCGAGCTTGTAAATAAACCCTCGTGTGTTTGCATCAGTGTCAGCTTCTTGGTGGTTTCTCAGATTCGCAATCTTGGGCACAACAGTCTGAGATAAAAAAACAAAACCAAAAGAAGCTCGGACGCAGGTAGAGTGAACGCAGGGTTCTGAGAGCAGCGGCGGAGACCCGGGGGCTTGGGGGCTCTTCTCTGGAGGCCCCAGCAGACAGGTGGGTGGGATGCTCAGCCCCAGAGCCAGAGGACCTAGCATCCCCACCGACATCCCGCCCATCAGGGCCAGGTCTCAGGGAGCAGCCCAGCGCTGCCCGCTTGAGCCCAGAGACGCTGACGCCCACCCCGCCTCTGACCCCCGCAGGATCAACTCCTAGGCAGATGTGCACCTGACAATCAGCACCACGGCCCATCCCCAGACCCCATACAGACCATTTACTGCCGCCAAGTTGTTGGACCACAGAGGCTGCAGAGCTTCAGCTCTGCCTGGAAAGTAGGGTCTAGATTCCTTTGTACACTGTGCTCTTTTTTAATTTATTTTCTTTGATTATTTTTTATTAATTGCCTTATTTTAATTTTTCGTATGTACCTTATATATTTCTTTTTATACTTTCATGATACTTTAATTGTGTTTCATATTTTGGGATTTAGAATCTTTTAACAAGCAGGCCAAAATAATGTGGTTTTTTTTTTGGGAGGGCAGTTGTTATTGTTTTTCTTGATTTTTCTTTTTCTTTCTTCTTTCTCTTTTGGAAAAAATAATGAGATTGAGAAATTCTCCTCCATAAAATAACATGAAGTAGTACTCACAGCCAGGAAGTTCATCAATAAACATATACGATGTCTAACTACAGTTTAAAACAATGATTATAAAGATAGCAGCTGGGCTGGAAAAAGAGCACAGAAGCAAACTAGAGAATCCCTTACTGTAGAAATAAAAGAACTTAAATCAAGTCAGTCCAACGTTAAAAATTCTATAACTGAGATGTAGTCCCAAGTGAAAGTCTTCAAAACAAGAAAGGTTATGGACCAAAGAGGCAGACTTAGGGAGTTCAGCCACTTATTAAAACTATAACATTCATATCATAGGAGACTCAGAAGATGAAGAGAGAGAAAAGGTGGACCTTGATCAGCCATTAGCAACGACAAATACCCACCATGTACTTCAAGGTGGATGGAACTGGAAGGTATTATGCTGAGTGAAGTAAGACAATCAGAGAAGGACAAACATTGTATGTTCTCATTCATTTGGGGAATATAGGTAATAGTGAAAGGGAATATAAGGGAAGGGAGTAGAAATGTGTGGGAAATATCAGAAAGGGAGGCAGAACATAAAGTCTTCTAACTCTGGAAATGAACTAGGGGTGATTGAATGGGAGGAGGGCAGGGGTGAGGATGAATGGGTGATGGGCACTGAGGGGGGCACTAGACGGGATGGGAACTGGGTGTCATTCTATATTTTGCAAATTGAACACCAATAAAAAATAAATTTATTATTAAAAAAAAGAAAAAGTGGCACCTGGGTGGCTGAGTTAGTTAAGCTTCTGCCTTAGGCTCAGATCATGATCCAGGTCCCAAGGCACGCTCCCTGTTCAGCATGGAACCTGCTCACCCTCTCCCTCTACCCCTCTCGCTCATGCTTTTTCTCCTCTCTCTCTCTCATATAAATAAATAACATCTTTGAAAAAAAATCAAACAAACCTAGAGGGAAGAGAAATCTCCCATGTAGAAGAATTTCAAAGAATTTGTGCAGACATTCCACCGTCAAGTTCATGAGCATAGCTTCCCACTCTTATGTGTGCAATACACGTAGTAACTTCCTTCTAAAAATATATTATGAAAAACCTAAAATAATAATGATAATACACTAATAATAATAAAAATAATAATAAAAATAACAAAAATGAATCAGTTTACTATGGAGAAAGCTGACAAACACTACCTTAGCAAGATGATCAGATCGATACCAAGACTGATAAATCATGTGATAGTATCTATCCTTTATATGATATAATAAAAATGGCAGTATATCTCTGTATATAATCCACAAAAACAGTTCAATCATGAGATAAACGACAGACATGTCCCAACTGAGGGAAAGTTTTCAAAATACTCTCCTTCTCAAATTTTTCCAGTTCCACAACAACAAGGAAAGGCTGAAAGACCGTCACAATCCAGAGGAGCCTAAGAAAAAATGAGGACAAATGGAATGTAATACGAGGGATGGTAACTTAGCAAAAACTAAGGAAATCTGAATAAAGTATGGTCTTTGGTTAATGCGACTATTTTAATATTGATTCATTAGCTCATATTTGTTCCGTACTTTTTTTTTTAATTTTTATTTATTTATGATAGTCACAGAGAGACAGAGAGAGGTAGAAACACAGGCAGAGGGAGAAGCAGGCTCCATGCACCGGGAGCCCGACGTGGGACTCGATCCCGGGTCTCCAGGATTGCGCCCCGGGCCAAAGGCAGGCGCCAAACCGCTGCGCCACCCAGGGATCCCCTATTTGTACCGTACTAATATAAGATATCAATAATTGGAGAAATAGAGTACCCGTGCATGTGAATGCACTATACTATCTTCTCAATTTCCCTATAAATCTTTGTTTTTTTCCTAATAAATAAGATTTATTTTGAAAATTGACTTAAATGAATCAGGATCCAAGTGTGAAGACATTTTAAGAATAGTTGAATTAACTTTTGCCTTATTCTTAAAGAGTCCCTTTGATGGAAACAAAGTAAGAATTTTAGATCAGAAGGAAAGAAAAACACTTATGAACACGTATAATGCCTCCTCAACCTGAAAAGCAGGAACGGATAATAAATAGCAAAAATCAGATAAAAATAATTCTAGTATAATAGGTACCATACTGCAAGTGCATTTAAAATTAGCAATGGGGGATCCCTGGGTGGCATAGCGGTTTGGAGCCTGCCTTCGGCCCAGGGCGCAATCCTGGAGACCCGGGATCGAGTCCCACGTCGGGCTCCCGGTGCATGGAGACTGCTTCTCCCTCTGCCTGTGTCTCTGCCTCTCTCTCTCTCTGTGACTATCATAAATAAATAACAGAAAAAATAAACTTAGCAATGCATAACATTTATTTCCTTGACATTTGTCTTCCAAAGAGTTCACAGTGTTTCCGTGTCAGTTGAAATAGGGGAAGAATCCTTCACATAATAATAGGACCATTGGTAATAATGTCTCTCAGTTCATTCCAAATCCATAAAGATGCATTTCCTGATGAGTGACTGAACTGTGAAGAAAGAGATGAGAAACCCTTCCCTCTGAATTACTTGTGTCAGAATATTTTAACCATAGTACTACAGATAGTAGTAACTTATCCTTATTAACAGGAAATACATCTCAGATTGGAATCTGAGCAATCAGATGTGCAGAGATAAAACTCTATGACTCGCTCCTCAACTTTTAAAGACAAAGGAGAGCTTTTCTATGTACAAAGTCAGTTGTCAAGATAGCCTCAGGGAATAAGATTCTGCAGCTTCGAATCCCGCTGCACAGCTGGGACGCCCGTGCTACAAGTCTTCCTGATCCCAAATCACTGGGCCTGTTGCCCAACACAGGATGCCATGCTGAGGTTATTTGCAATTGCTCTCTTAGTAGCTCTGGGGAAGGGGAAAGGAGCTAGATAGGTGGGACAGAAAGCAAGGAGGCTGAGAAAATTAAGGCCATTCCAATTTAAATTCAGCATTCGCACACGCCCAGCCATCCCAGGCCCCTGTGAAGAAGAGCTGAAATTTACATTGCTTCAGTTACAGGAAAAAAACAAAAGTTTACAGCTTAATGTCCTAGAAAGCCCCACAATTGAATCAAAACTAAGCCCATGCCAAGGGCTGGAACCGTCTATTAGAATGAGAGCAGAGCTCAATACCCTTGAAGGCCCCATATCAAAATGTCAACAGAACTTGAGGAATTGCTCCAGCCCTCTGTAGGACCCCAAGACAAGCCCTTAAAATTAAGCTAAATCCCACCTCGGGGTCCAAGTCTCTGCTCCGCTGTGTTGGGAGTACTTGGACGCAAGCTCGAGTGTGGAAATCAACCCTTGTGTTTTTGCATTGGTGTCAGATACTTAGTGGTTTCTCGGATTCGCAATCTTGGGCACAACACTCCCATGTCCCCTCCCACCTGGGCTGAACCCCTATCCCCTCCCATGCAGGGTGAACCTCAGTCACCTCCCCGCCCACAAGAGCTGGGCACAAGCCGTCACACAGGTCCCACGGGCACGGTGGGCATTCCCGTCATCCCTGGACTCCCAGAGGAAGGAAGGAGTTTTCCGCAGGACACACTCCCATTGTGGCCCCAGGGCTTCCTGCCCAGCATGGCAGCTCGTGACAGGTCCCGGTCTGTATCCCTGGCGCCTGTTCCTCCTCCCTGGTTTTCCCACAGGAAATGAAGGAGGATACCCTGTTCTTCTCCAGGGACATCACGAAAGTAGACCTGGACGTCAACAGGACGTTGGGCAGCCACATCATGTTTTAGGACTGCTAGGGGGTCGGGTGAGGCTGCTTGTACAGGGGGCTTTGGGGCCCTGGGGGCTTCTGGGTAGGGAAAACAGGGCCTCTGTGCCAGGGGGAGCAACGGCAGCCAACAACACACTGCTCAATGGTAGGGTGATTGGGATGACCCCCGTGCCCACCCCTCGGGCCTCAGGGATGAGTGGCCAGTAGGATGGGGCCTCCAGGGGTTGCCATGGGAGCTGAACACCAAAAGGGATAGGGACGGACCCATGAGAAGCAGGGGATGGGGTGGGGGATGATGGGGGGGGCAGGGACCGGACCTGGGGGCCAGGCGGCATGGCCGCAGCTGGAGCAGGACACACATCGATCCCATGAGGGTCAGATGGGTCAGAGTGACACCCACTCTCGGTACTTTATATATTTCTAAATTCTATGCATTTAATTTGAGAAAATTTGCAATATGAAAAAATACATATTATGATGACCCCCAGATAATGCCCCCGGTCTAGCCAGACACCTGCACTGACCACACCGTGCCCCAGGGGAAGGTGTCACAACAAACCCCAGACTGGGGTCGCCTTTAACTGTAGAAGTCTCTTTCTGCATCTTAGGGGAAGGAGATACCCTGTGTCCGCAGGCCCCACACGACATCCCCCTCATTCCCCACTCCTACTCCACCCCCCTACATCATCATTCCCAATGGCATCCCACCTACACCATCCCCCTCACACCCACACAGCCCCACGCAAACCCAACCCAGACTATACCCCAACACCATCCCCCTACACCATCCCCCACACTCCACCACAATCATACCCCTGCCCCCACACCATCCACCCCCACACCATTTACCCCCAGCAAGGACCAGGTGCAGGTGACTCCTCTGGGACATGCTCAGCCTCCCGGCATTTCTCTTCATACCCTGATCCCATCAGAAGCCCGGGTGTCTCAAAGAGTACCCAGGGGTTGCAGAGAGGAGGAAACACAGGGAGCCCCTGACAGGGTGGGTGCAGGTGAGTGGTTCAGAGGATGCACTGTGCCCTGCCTCTGCCCACCGTCCCTCCTGGAGGGCGGCACACCCTGCACAGGACACCAGCCCCTAACCCATAGGGACCTGGGCTGACCTGGCCCCGGGCTCTGTGGGGGCTGAGTTGATTTGAGCCCTTCCAGGCCCAACACAAAGACTAATGGGATCCAGCCCCCGATGGCCCTGGCCAGCCCTGGATTCTGGCCCCAGGCTGAGCAAGCCCTCTCACAGCTGGATGTGGCCTCTTAGGCAATGGGCGTACCCCACAGATCCAGGTCACACACCTAGGGCGCCCTTTGGATCCTGGGACACCCCAGGGTGGGGAGAGCAGGAGTAGGCCGGTGGGCCCCACCCGCACCAACACCAGGAGGCAGGCTGCTCCAGGTGCTGGGGCCACTGGGAGCCCAAGGCCGGGGTCCAGCTGCCCTGCAGGGACCCAGTGCAGGAGCCCTTGACCTGTAGGTCCAGGTCAGCTCTGCTGTCCTCAGAACTGTCTCTCAGGCTGAAACCTCGGACATATGCCCCCACCCAGATTCCACACATGCTCCCAGGTGGGGGACTCCAGCACCCGCCCCCCCAACCCGTGTCATTCTTTCCCTCCCCTAAAGGACAGAAAGCTCTCCCTCCCCAGGGGAAGTTCAGAATGGGCATGCAGTTTTGGGGGGCACAAAGCAGGGTTACATTGTTATGAGCTGATTTCCGATTAGGGTGTGCACAGTGGCCTGACTATGGTGGGGCAGCACCTTAAGCCATAAGCAGGTCATGTGGGTGTCATCCTGGAGGTGTCAGGTGTAGCATAAAATGGAATCAGTCCTGCTCTGCTCGTCCAGGGGTAGGAGATTTTTGTTAAATTTTCTAGGTCCCACACTTGCAGCTCACGCACCTGTGCCACCCTCACCAGGTGGACTCAGCCTGCACACCTTGTGGTGCAGGATCTCTCACACCAGCATGTGGAGGTCACCCTCCTTGCCCGAGTGAGTAGGGGCTGGGTGAGCATGGGGCTCAAGGAACCCAGCCCCGTCCCCACCCCAACTCCCACACACAGGCAGCCCCTGAACTCCCCACCATGTGCACCCAGCTCCTCAGGTTCTCCCCGCATGGCAGCCCCGAGTTCTGGCTCCCTGCTGGGGAGGCATCGGGGAGAAGAGAAGCAGCCGCCATTGGAGGGCCACACTTCCGGACATGAGAATGTGGCTGAGCTGGACCTTCCAGCTCAGCTGCCCCTCCAGTGGAATGTCACTGCACAAGCGAGCACCGGGTCAGCCAGGAGTGCCTGGCTAGGCGCCCAGCTCCATCACCAGAAATGATAATGTGCCAACCATTTCGGCATCGGGGTGACCCAGCCAGAGGATCCGATAGCTGCATGTGATAGCTGCAGGTGATAGACACACACACCCCAAAACCAACAAAAGTCAGAATCCCCCCAATGTTGTCAAACAGCTTCCGGATGATTCCATACACAACGCTGTGGTCCCCAATAGGATACATGGAAGGCGGTATAAAGCATGACTGCAGAGGTGCGGGAGGTACGGACATGTGACTGCTGGGTTTCAACAAGGAGCGCAGAGGGTCAGGAAGGGGGGGCCAATACTAGGAAAGGATACCAGGTTGCTGTGAAGGCTACGGATGGTGAAATCTGTCCTCCTCCGGTTCAGCTTCTGCTTTTCCTCGTAAAGGCCATTTTCCTCAATCATAATAGCAAAAATTTATTTTATGTTTTTTAAATTTCTTTTTATTGGAGTCCAATTTGTATGAATTCTTTCTTCAGCAATAGTGTCATTCAGGATAGAAGGAGAGAGAAAGATTGTCCCAGACAAGCAAAATATAAAGGAGTTCAGGACCACTTAACCAGTCCAGTAAGGAATTTTAAGAGGGACTGTTCTAGTGGGTGAAAAAAAGAGACCAAAAGCAACAAAGACTACAAAGGCCCAGAGAACGTCACCAGAAACACCAACTCTACCGGTAACACAAAGGCAATAAGTTCATATCTTTCAATAATCACTCTGGATGCTGATAGACAAAATGCTCTAATCAAATGATAGAGGGTATCTGAGTGGCTTAAAAAGCAGGATCCAGGATGCCTGGGTGGCACAGGGGTTGCGCCTCTGCCTTTGACTCAGGGTATGATCCGGGAATCTGGGATCCAGTCCCATAATGGGCTCCTGGTGGGGAGCCTGCTTCTCTCTCTGCCTAATTTTCTGCCTCTCTCTCTCTCTCTCTCTCTCTCTTTCTCTCTCACTCATAAATAAAATCGTTATTAAAAAAACCAGATCCATTGGTATGCTGCCTACAAGATGCTCACGTTAGACCTATAGACACCGGGAGATTGAAAGTAGGGCATGGAAAACCATCTATAAAGTAATGGATATCAAAAGAAAGCTGGAAGACCCATACTTATATCAGACTAACTAGATTTGAAACCAAACCCTTGGAGACACCTGGTGGCTCAGTGGTTGAGCATCTACCTTCAGATCAGGGGGTGATCCTGGGATCCAAGGATCGAGTCCCACATCGGCCTCCCTTTGGGGAGCCTGCCTGTCCTTCTGCCTATATTTCTGCCTCTTCTTCTCTGTGTATCTCTCATGAATAAATAAATAACATATTTACATTTCAATAAAGAAAGAACAAATACTGTAAAAAGCGATGAAGAAGGGCATTATTTCATAACTTAAAAGACCCTCTATCAAGATGAAACAACTAAATATTTATGCTGCCAACTTGGGAGTACCTAAATATAGAAACCAATTAACAACAAATGTACAGAAAATCACTGATGATAATACAATGACAGGGGATTTTAACAACCACTTATGGCAATGGACCGATCGTCTATACAGAAAATCAACAAGGGAAAAATAGCCTTGACACACTGGACCACAGGGACTCAACAGATAGAGTCTGAACATTTCAACCTAAAGCAGAATACACATTCCTTTCAAGTGCACATGGGACATTCTCCAGAACAGATCATATCATGGCCCACAAATCAGCCATCAACAGGTACAACAGGTACAAGAAGGTTGATAGCACATCCTGTACATTTTCAGACCACGACGCT
Organism: Canis lupus familiaris; assembly: GCF_011100685.1. NCBI lineage: Eukaryota > Metazoa > Chordata > Mammalia > Carnivora > Canidae > Canis > Canis lupus. Next base: position 212,548 of record NW_023330510.1, on the reverse strand, counting down.
ATGAAAATCGAAGTCGACAGTAAGAAAAAATTTGGACATAGCAAAAATACGTGGAGATTATGAACATCCTACTAGAGAATGAATGGAGCAACCAGGAAATTAGAGAGGAAATTTAAAACAAATGAAAATGAAAACATGTTTCTCAAAACCTCTGGGATGTAGCAAAGGTAGTCCTAAGAGGGAAGTACATAGCAATACAGGCCTACCTCAAGAAACAAGAAGTCTCCAATACACAGCCTAACTCTACACCTTAAGGAGCTGGAAAAGGAATAGCAAAAAATGCCTAAAGGCTATAGAAGAGGGGAAAAATGAAAGCAGAAATAAACAATACAGAAACAACAAAGCAGTAGAATGGAATAACGAAACAAAGGGACGGTTCTTCAAAACAATTAAGAAAATGGATCAAGCCCTAGCCACCCTTATCAACGAGAAAAGAGAAATGACCTAAATAAATAAAACCACAATTGAGAGAAGAGAGATCACAATCAACACCAGAAAAATTAGACAATTATAAGGGAATACTATGAAAGCTTATACGCTAACATACTGGGAGACCTGGAGGAAATGGACAAATGCCTAGAAATGTGCAAATGAGTAAAAGTGAAATAGGAAGAAATAGAAAATGTGAACAGACCCATAACTAGCAAAGGAATTGAATCAGCAATGCACCTGGGTGCCTCATTGGTTGAGCATCGGCTTTGGCTCAGGTCACGATCCCGGGGTCCTCGGGAATCAAGTCCCACATCAGGCTCCCCGCATGGAGCCTCAATTTCCCTCTGCCTATACCTCTGCCTCTCTGTGTCTCTCACGAATACATAAATATAATCTTCAAAAAAAAAAGATGAAAAGATGAGAAAGGACCCAAATAAAATCACAAATGAGAAAAGAGAAATAACAACCAACACTAGAGAAACACAAACGATTATAAGAGAACATTATGAAAAATTATATGCCAGCAACCTAGAACCTGGAAGAAATAGATCAATTCCTAGAAAAATTTAACACAGCAAAAATGAAAAAGGAAGAAATAAGAAACTTGAACAGACAGATAACCAGCAAAGAAATTGAATCAGCAATCAAGGGTCTCCCAACAGGAGACGCTTAGAACAATAGAACAGAATGGAAAGCCGAAACAAGATACAAACCTGTAACTCTATGATCCATTAATCGACAACAAGGCAGGAAGGAATATCCAAAGGCAGAAAGACAGTCTCATCAACAAACCCTAACCCTGACCCCAGGATAAGAACAAATGGTGTTGGGAAAACCAGGCAGCCACATGCAAAAGAATGAAACTGGACCACTTTCTTACACCATATATATAAAAAATGAATTCAAAATGGATGAAAGACCTAAAAGTGAGACCTGAAACCATACAAAGAAGAAAAGATAGGCAGCAACGTCTTTGACATTGGCCATTGGATCTTCTTTCTAGATATGCCTCTGAGGTGAGGGAAACAAAAGCAAAAATACTATTGGGACTTCATCAAATTGAAAAGCTTCCACAAAGTGAAGGAAACAACCAAAGCTAAAAGGCAACAAACAAAATGAGAGGCGATATTTGTAAACAATACATCCAATAAAGAGTTAGTATGCAAAATACATAAAGCAAATATAAATCTCAGCATCCTAAACACAAATTATACAACTGCAGATGGGCAGAAGAAATGAATGTACTTTGTCTCTGACAAGACATCCAGATGGCCACCAGACACACGGAAAGACACTCAGCATTACCCATCATCAGGGAAATGCAAACCAAAACCACAATGAGATTTCACCTGACATCTGACAGCTGCCAGAATGGCTAAAATTAACAACACAAGAAACTATAGGTGTTGGTGAGGCTATGGAGAAGGGGGATCCTCCTTACACTCCTGGTGGGCATGTGAAAATGTGCAGCCACTGTGGAAAACAGTGTGGAGCGTCCTCGAAAATTTAAAAATAGGGGATCCCTGGTGGCGCAGCGGTTTGTCTCCTGCTTTTGGCCCAGTGCGTGAACTTGGAGACCCAGGATCGAAACCCACATCGGGATCCAGGGACTCCTGTCAGGGTGATGCAGGTCCAGGGGCTCCTATCAGGGTGATTCAGGGTTATGCGGGCCCAAGGGCTGCTGTCAGGGTGATGTGGGCCCACATCTTTCTGAAGCCTCCCCGAGGGTCCTGAGGCGGCCCAGGGGCTCCTGTCAGCGTGGATGCGGGCCCACAATTTCCTGAAGCCTCCCCGTGGGTCCTGAGATGGCCCAGGGGCTCCTGTCTGGGTGGATTCTGCCCCAAATCTTCCTGAAGCCTCACCGCGGGTCCTGAGGAAACCAGGACTCCTATCAGCATGAATACCGCCCAATGTCCCCCTGAAGACTGCCCGCGGGTCCTGAGGAGGCTGCAGCTCACCAGGGTGGACGCGTACCCACGTCCTCCTCAGGCCTCCCCAGCAGAGGCAGGCTCCTTTTAGTGCAGACAGAGGAGGCCGACTGGGCATGCGCGCCCCCTGGGTGGGGCCTGGGCTCGGGCGCCCCCTGCGGGATGCTCAGGCATTGCAGGAGGCCCTGCAGGAGGCAGCGGGGGCTCCCGGGGCCGCACCTGCCTCCTCCCAGGCTCCAGCTATGGCCTGTTAGTTTTGGAAACGTCTCACTGAAAAGGAGCCCAACACCCGGCTTCCCCAGAAATACTTAAGGACAAGGAATTGGTGCCCACAGGACATGAAATGAAATGTGGACCAGACTTTTACCACGTCCTGCAAAACTCACTCAACCCTTTCCACTGTGGGAGGGACTGCAGGAAGGTGCAGCTGCCCTGGAAACAGTGCGGAGGCTCATCAGGAAGTTACAAATAGAGCCGCCCTGCGACCAGCAGGTGAACGGCCTGGAGCTCACTCCGAAGATATAAATGCAGTGAGACTCGGGACACCTGCACCCCAATGTCCACAGCTGCCGGGTCCACAGTAGACACACTGTGGGAGGAGCATCAGTGCCCTCTGGCAGATGATGGATAAAGAGGATGGGAGATAGATAATGGTCATAGAGAGAGGAATGGAATGAAACTATCAAAGAGAAGGAAATCTTGCCATTTGCAATGACGTGGATAGTACTAGAGGGATCATGTTAATTGAAATAAGTCAGTCGGGAAAGAGAATGACCGGGTGGTGTCATTCATACGTGGAATTAAAGAAGCAAACCAGATGAACATCTGGAAGGAAAAACAAATAAGATGAAAACAGATGAAGGAAATACAGACTCTTAATGATAGGAAACAAACTGAGAGTCGCTGGAGGGGAGGGGAGGGGGGTAGAGGATAACAGGCGACCGGCATGAAGGAGGGCACGTGATGTCACGAGGACTGCTGTTATCTCCAACTGGTGAATCCATGAATTCTTCCTCTGAAAGTATAATACATTATACGTTAATTAATTGGGTTAAATTAAATTAAGATAAAAAAATCAGTTGTATCAGAATACATTTCCATCTGGACTCTCTGTTTTGCTCTTTCAGCTTATGCCGGGACCACCCCCCGAGGGTCTGGTTTGTTTAAGTAGGCGCCACACCTAGTCCATGGCCCAGGCCAGGGCTAGAACTCACGACCCCTGAGATCAGGACCAGAGGAGAGGTCAGGAGTCGGATGCTTAACTGATGGAGCCAGCCGGGGGGCCTGAGAACCACACTGCTTTATCCTGTGTCTCTGTGACATCCTTTGAAATAGGAAAGTGTTGCATCCTGCTCTGTCCTGCTTCTCCAATACGGAGGTATTTGTGGGGGCGGATGGATGTTAGGGAATTTTGTTCTATTTCTAAGATCTGCCACCATGATTTTGATAGGAATGACATTGAAACTGAGGGTGGCTTCAGGAACTGTGGATATTTTCACAAGATGGGGCTCCCACCCCACGAGCCCAGGACGGCCTCCCAGAGCCTGGTATGGCTCAGTGCACAAGTGTTGTGCTCCTTTGGTTCAGTCTCATTATTTATTTTCCTTGATGCTCCTGAGAAGGGAGTCATATCCTTCATTTCCTTCCTGTGTGCTCATTGTCAGGACACAGCAAGGCTACTCTGCTCTGTAGCGTCAGTTTGGGTCCCGTGACTTTTGAAATCACTCCTTAATTCTAACAGGTTTTGGTGGAGGCTCTCGGGTTTCCTGTTTCTAGTACATGTCTTCAGCATGTAGGGACAGTGTGACGTCCCTCTTCCAGATGTAGAACCTTTGTGTTTACAGCTTAATGTCCTAGAAAGCCCAGCAATGGAATAAAAACAGAGCCCAGGCCAAGGGCAGGAAGCCCCTATTAGAATGAGAACAGAGCTCAATGCCCAAGAAGTCCCCATATCAAAATGTAAACAGGACTTGAGGAATTGCTCCAGCCCTTCTGGAGGTCCCCGAGACCAGCCCTTAATACTAAACTAAAACCCACCTCAGGGACCAAGTCCCTGCTCCGCTGTGTTGGGTATACTTGGACACAAGCTCGAGCATGGAAATGAACCCTCGTGTGTTTGCATCGGTGTCGGCTTCTCGGTGGTTTCTCGGATTCACAATCTTGGGCACAACAGTCTGAGATTAAAAAAGAAAACCAAAAGAAGCTGGAACACAGGCAAAATAAACGCAGGATATGGAGAGAAACGGCGGAGACCCGGCTGCTTGGGGAATCTTCTGTGAAGGCCCCTGCAGACTGGGGAGCGGGATGCTCAGCCCCAGAGCCACAGTACCCAAGTCCCCACCGGCATCTGGCCCAGTCTCAGGGAGCAGCACAGCGCCGCGTGCTGGAGGCCAGAGGCGCTGATGCCCACCCCGCCTCTGACCCCGCAGGTGCATCTCCCAAGCAGATGTGCATTGGACAACCAGCGCCATGGCCCATCACCAGACCCCGCACAGACCACCCGCTGCCACCAAGTTGTGGAACCACAGAGGCTGCAGAGCTTCATCTTCAGCTCTGCCTGGAAAGTAGGGTCTAGCCTCCTTTGTACTTTGTGCTTTATATTCATGTATTTTCTTTGATTCTTTTTTATTATATGCCTTATTTTAATTTTTATGTATGTACCTTATATATTTCTTATTTTTACTTTTATGGTATTTTAATTGTGTTTCCTTTTTTAATTATTTAAAATTTATTTATGATAGTCACAGAGAGAGAGAGAGAGAGAGGCAGAGACACCGGCAGAGGGAGAAGCAGGCTCCATGCCGGGAGCCGAACGTGGGATTCAATCCTGGGTCTCCAGTATTACGCCGTGGGCCAAAGACAGGCGCTAAACCGCTGTGCCACCCACGGATCACTTTAATTGTGTTTCTTATTTTGGGATTTAGAATCTTTTAACAAGCAGGCCAAAATAATCTGTTTTTTTTTTTTTTTTTTGGAGGGCAGTTGTTATTGTTTTTCTTGGTTTTTCTTTTGCTTCCCTCATTCTTTTCTGGAAAAAAACAATGAGATTGAGAAATTCACCTCCATAAAATAACATGAGGTTCTACTCACAGCCAGGAAGTTCATTAATACACATATATGATGTCTAACTACAGTTTAAAACAATGATTATAAAGATAGCTGCTGGGCTGGAAAAAGAGCACAGAAGAAAACTAGAGAATCCCTTACTGTAGAAATAAAAGAACTAAAACCTAGTCAGGCCAACGTTAAAAATGCTATAACTGAGATGCAGTCCCAAGTGGAAGCCTTAAAAACAAGAAAGGTTATGGACCATAGAGGCAGATTTAGGGAACTCAGCCACTTATTAAAACAATAACATTCATATCATAGGAGACTCAGAAGATGAAGAGAGAGAACAGGTGGGCCTTGCTCAGCCATTAGGAACGACAAATACCCACCATTTGCTTCAACGTGGATGGAACTGGAAGATATCATGCTGAGTGAAGTAAGTCAATTGGAGAAGGACAAACATTGTATGTTCTCATTCATTTGGGGAATATGGATAATAGTGAAAGGGAATATAAGGGAAGGGAGAAGAAATGAGTCAGAAATATCAGAAAGGGAGACAGAACGTAAAGACTCCAACTCTGGGAAATGAACTAGTGGTGATGGAAGGGGAGGAGGGCGGTGGGTAGGAGTGAAAGGGTGACGGGCACTGAGGGGGGCACTTGACGGGATGAGCACTGGGTGTTATTCTGTATGCTGGCAAATTGAACACCAATAAGAAAATAAATTTATTAGAAAGAAAGAAAGAAAGAAAGAAAGAAAGAAAGAAAGAAAGAAAGAAAGAAAGAAAGAAAGAAAGAGTGGCACCTGGGTGGTCATTCAGTTAAGCTTCTGCCTTAAGCTTAGATCAAGATCCAGGTCCCAAGTCAGGCTCCCTGTTCAGCAGGGAACCTGATTCTCCCTCTCCCTCTGCCCCTCTCACTCATGCTTTTTCTCTCCTCTCTCTCACAAATAATTAAATAACATCTTTGAAAAAGAAACAAACCCAGAAGGAAGAGAAATCTCCCATGTAGAAGAATTTAAAACAATTTGTGTAGACATTCCACCCTCTAGTTCATGAGCATAGCTTCCCACTCTTATGTGTGCAATACACATAGTAAATTGCTTCTACAAAATATATTATGAAAAACTGAAAATAGTAATGATAAAATAATAATAATAATAATAATAATAATAAAGAATCACTTTACTACGGAGAAAGCTGACAAACACCTCAGCAAGATGACCAGATCGATACCAAGACTGATAAATCATGTAGATAGTATCTATTTTTTATATGATATAATGAAAATGGGAGTATATCTCTGTATATAATCCAAAAAAACAGTTCAATCATGAGATAAACAACAGACATGTCCCAACTGAGGGAAATTTTACAAAATACTCTACTTCTCAAAGTGTTCCAGTTCAACAACAACAAGGAAATGCTGAAAGACTGTAACAATCGAGAGGAGCCTAAGAAAACAGGAGGACAAATGGAATGTGATATGAGGGGTGGTAACTTAGCAAAAACTACGGAAATCTGAATAAAGTATCGTGTTTGGTTAATGCGACTATTTTAATATTGATTCATTAGCTAATATTTGTACTGTAGTAATATAAGATATCAATAAATGGAGAAATTGAGTGCAAGTGCATGCGAATGCTCTGTACTATCTTCTCAATTTCCCTGTAAATCTTTGTTTTTTTCCTAATAAATAAGATTTATTTTGAAAATTGACTTAAATGAATCAGCCTCCAAGTGTGAAGACATTTTAAGAATCATTGAATTAACTTTTGCCTTATTCTTAAAGATTTCCTTCGATGGGAACAAAGTAAGAATTTTATATCAGAAGGAAAGAAAAACACTTATGAACACGTATAATGCCTCCTCAACCTGAAAAGCAGGAACGGATAATAAATAGCAAAAATCAGATAAAAATACTTCTATTATAATAGACACCATATTGCAAGTGCATTTAAAATTAGCAATGCATAACATTTATCTCCTTGACATTTGTCTTCCAAAGAGTTCACAGTGTTTCAGTGTCAGTTGAAACAGGGGAAGAATCTCAGGGAAGAATCCTTCACATAATAATAGGACCATTGGTACTAATGTCTCTCAATTATTTCCAAATCCATACAGATGCATTTCCTGATGAGTGACTGAGCTGTGAAGAAAGAGATGAGAAACCCTCATCCCTCTGAATTACTTGTGTCAGAATATTTTAACCATAGTACTACAGAATGTAAATTATCCTTATTAACAGGAAATACATCTCAGATTGGAATCTGAGCAATCAGATGGGCAGAGAAAAAACGCTTTGACTCGCTCCTCATCTTTTAAAGACAAAGGAGAGGTTTTCTATGTACAAAGTCAGTTATCAAGACAGCCTCAGGGAATAAGAGCCTGCAGCATCGAATCCCGCTGCACAACTGGGACGCCCGCGCCCCAGATCTTCCTGATCTCAAATCCCTGGGCCTGTCCCCCAACACACACTGCCAGGCTGAGGTCATTTGCAATTGCTCTCTTAGGAGTTCCGGGGAAGGGTGAAGGAGCTAGATAGGATGGGAAGGGATGCAAGGAGGCCAAGAAAATGAAGGCCTATCCACTTTACATTCAGCGTTTGAACAAATCCAGCCATCACAGGCCCCTGTGAAGAAGAGCTGAAACTTACATTACTTCAGTTACAGGAAAAAAACAAAAGTTTACAGCTTAATGTCCTAGAAAGCCCCCACAATAGAATAAGAACTGAGCCCATGTCAAGGGCTGGAAGTGCCTATTAGAATGAGAACAGAGCTCAATGCCCTTGAAGGCCCCATATCAAAATGTAAACAGAACTTGAGGAATTGCTCCAGCCCTTCTGGAGGACCCCGAGACAAGCCCTTAAAACTAAGCTAAAACCCACCTCGGGGTCCAAGTCCCTGCTCCGCTGTGTTGGGTGTACTTGGACGCAAGCTCAAGTTTGGAAATCAACCCTGTGCGTTTGCATTGCTGTCAGCTCCTTAGTAGTTTCTCGGATTCGCAATCTTGGGCACAACACCCCCATGTCCCCTCCCACCTGGGCTGAACCCCTATCCCCTCCCACCCAGGGTGACAGTCACCTGCCCGCCCACAACAGCTGGGCACAGGCTGTCACACAGGTCCCACGGGCATGGTGGGCACTCCCGCCGTCCCTGGCCTCCCAGAGGAAGGAAGGAGGTTTCGGCAGGACACATTCCCATGGTGGCCCCAGGGCTGCCTGCCCAGCATGGCAGCTTGTGAGAGGTCAGGTCTGTGTCCCTGACACCTGCTCCTCCTCCCCGGTTTTCCCACAGGAAATGAAGGAGGACGCCCTTGTCTCCTCCTAGGACATCACGCAGGTAGACCTGGATGTCAACAGGACGTTGGGCAGCCACATCATGTTTTAGGACTGCTAGGGGGTCAGGTGAGGCTGCTGGGCCAGGGGGCTTCGGGGCCCCGGGGGCTTCTGGGTAGGGAGAACGGGGCCTCTCAGGCCAGGGGAGCAACAGCAGTCAACAAGTCACCACTCCATGGTAGGGTGATGGGGATGACCACCGTGCCCACACCCCTGGGGCCTCAGGGATGAGGAGGTCACTAGGATGGGGCCTCCAGGGGTTGCCATGGGAGCCGAACACCATAGGGGAGAGGGACAGCCCCTTGAGAAACAGGGGACGGGTTGGGGGACGTGGGGGGGCAGGAACTGGACCTGGGGGCCAAGCAGCATGGCCATGGCTGAAGCAGGACACACATCGATCCTATGAGAGTCAGATGGGTCAGAGTGACACCCAGTCTCAGTGCTTTATATATTTCTAAATTCTATGCCTTTAATTTGAGACAATTTGCAATTTGAAAACATACAAATTATGATGACCCCCAGATAATGCCCCCAGTCCAGCCAGGGCCCTGCACTGACCACGCCACGACTCAGGGGCCGGTGTCACAAGAAACCCCAGACTGGGTTCACCTTTAACTGTAGAAGTCTCTTTCTGCATCTTAGGGGAAGGAGATACCTGTGTCCACAGGCCCCCGACGACATCCCGCTCATTCCCCACTCCCACATCATTCCCCTACATTATCATGCCAAATGGGATCCCACCTACACCATCCCCCTCACACCCACACAGACCCACACAATCCCCACCCAGACTATACCACAACACCATCCGCCCTACACCATCCCCACACTCCACCACAATCATACTTTTGCCCCCACACCATCTACCCCCACACCATTTACCCCGAGCAAGGACCCAGTACAGGTGCCCCCTGTGGTACATGCTCAGCCTCCCCGGGGTTCTCGGCATACCCTGATCCCATTAGAAGCCTGGGTGTCCCATAGAGTACCCAAGGGTTGCAGGGAGGAGGAAAGACAGGGAGCCCCCGACAGGGTGGGTGCACCTGAGTGGTGCAGAGGATGCGTCATGCCCTGCCTCTGCCCACTGTCCCTCATTTAGGGCGGCACACCCTGCACAGGACACCAGCCCCTAACCCATAGGGACCTGTGCTGACCTGGCCCTGGGCTCTGTGGGGGCTGAGTTGATTTGAGCCCCCACCAGGCCCAACACAAAGACGAATAGGATCCAGCCCGCCATGGCCCTGGCCAGCCCTGGAATCTGGCCCCGGGCTGAGCGAGCCCTCTCACAGCTGGATGTGGCCTCTTGGGCCCTGGGTGTACCCCACAGATCCAGGTCGCTGACCTAGGGTGCCCTGTGGATCCTGGGACACCCCAGGGTGGGGAGGCAGGGGTAGGCCAGTGAGCCCCACCCGCACCCACACCAGGAGGCAGGCTGCTCCAGGTGCTGGGGCCCCAAGGACCCTGAGGCCGGGGACCAAGTGCCCTTCGAGGACCCATCACAGGAGCCCATGGGCTGTAGGTCCAGGTCAGCTCTGCTGTCCTAAGAACCGTCTCTCAGGCTAAAACCTCAGGACACATGTCCCCACCTGGATTCCATACATGCTCACAGGTGGGGGACTCCAGCACTCGCCCCCCCAACCCATGTCATACGTGTCCTCCCCTAAAGGACAGAATGGTCTCCCTCCCCAGGGAAGGCACACACCCTCGGCTCTGAGCCCATTTGCTGTAGAAAGTAAATAAAGTGTTGTGGTGGGAAAATGCACAGCCAGCCCATTTCTGTGTCTCCCAGAAAACAGTGCACGGGGCTTAGAGAGACCCCCAGAGAGGAAAAGGGGGCACCACCCAGGCCCCACCAGCCCCTGCAGGGGCGCTGCCATGCACACACAGCCGACTTCCCCATGTGCCTTGCAGGGGCGGCCAGACGTCAGGGTCAGGACCTGACAGACTTTACTGGGACTCAGGCTATGCCCCGCAGGCCAGGAGGGGTGGGACAGAGTGACAGCCAGGAAGCCTCAGGTCACCAGGGTCTGTGCAAAGCCACCCGGAGGTCTGTGCTCCCTCTGTCCAGGGGGCAGGGGCTGGCTGGGTTCCAGGGCAATTCCTCCACCCATCATCCCCGTGCCTGTGTGCCTGGGGCAGAGAGGGCCTGCGCGGTGGTCAGCATGGCCCTGGAAGGGATGTCATGACGGCAGTCCCTTGTGTTGTGCCCAAGATTGTGAATCCAAGAAACCACCGAGGAGCCAACACCGATGCAAACTCCCGAGGGTTTCTTTACAAGCTGGAGCTTGTGTCCAAGTGCACCGGACACAGCGGAGCAGGGACTTGGACCCCGAGACTAAAAGGCGTAGTAGCTTTATAGGGGCCAGTGCACATGCATATGCAGAAAGTTGACAGTCATGTCGGTTCACACGCAGGTGGCCGATTGAATTACACCTTACCCTATAGTATCCACTTGAGCTGGCCTATTACTTTGGTCAGAATCGGGGCACAGTTTTGGGGGGCACAAAGCAGGGTTACATTGTTATGAGCTGATTTCTGATTAGGGTGAGCCCAGCGGCCTGACTAGGTTGGGGCAGTGCCTTAAGCCATAAGCAGGTCATGTGGGGGTCATCCTGGAGATGGCAGGTGTAGCACAAAATGGAAACAGTCTTGCACTGCTTGTCCAGGGCTAGGAGATTTTTGTAAAATTTCTTGGGTCCCACACTTGCAGCTCACGCACCTGAGCCACCCTCACTAGGTGGACTCTGCGTGCACACCTTGTGGTGTGGGATCTCTCACACCAGAGTGTGGAGGGCACCCTCCTTGCCCGAGTGAGTAGGGGCTGGGTGAGCATGGGGCTCAGCCTGAAGGCCAGGCAGCACAGCAGACCGAGGAACCCCAGCCCCATCCCCACCCCAACTCCCACACACAGGGAGCCCCTGTGCTCCCTGTCATGTGCCCCCCGCTCCTCAAGAGCTCCCCCCAGGGTGGCACCGAGGTCTAGCTCCCTGCTGGAGAGGCATCCGGGAGAAGATAAGCAGCCAGCACATGGCATGACCCACTGCCGCACATGTGAATATGGCCAAGCCGGACCTTCCAGCTCAGCTAACCCTCCAGCGGAAAGTCACTGCACAAGCGAGCCCTGGGTCTGCCAGGAGAGCCTAGCTATCTGCCCAGCTCCAGCACCAGAAATGATGTTGTGCCAACCGTTTTGGTATTTGGGTACCCAGCCAGAGGATCCAATAGCTGCATATGATAGCTGCATGTGATAGAGACACACATACCAGAAAACCAACAAAAGTCGGAATCCCCCCAATGTTGTCTAACACCAGCCGGATGATTCCATACATGACGCTGTGGTCCCAAATAGGATACATGGAAGACACAATAAACCATGACAGCAGAGGTGCTGGAGGCACAGAGATGTGCCTGCTGGGTTCCAACAAGGAGCACAGAGGGGAAGGAAGCATCCTACGGAGGGGAGGCCCCTCCTTGGAAAGGTCATCATATCCCTGTGAAGGCTACAGATGGAGAAATCTGTCCTCTCTATCAGCTTCTGGTTTTCCTCCTAAATGCCATTTTCCTCAATCATAAGACCAAAAATTTATTTTATGTTTTTAAATTTCTTTTTATTGGAATCCAATTTGTATGAATTCTTGCTTCAGCAAGGGTGTCATTCAGGAGAGAAGGAGAGAAAACAATTTTCCCAGACAGACAAAATATAAAGGAGTTCATGACACCTTAAACATTCCAGTAAGGAATTTTAAGAGGGACTCTTCTAGTGGGGGAAAAAAAGAGAACAAAAGCAACAAAGACTAGAAAGGCCCAGAGAACGTCACCAGAAACATCAACTCTTCCGGTAACACAAAGGCACAAAGTTCATATCTTTGAATAATCACTCTGAATGCTGATAGACTAAATGCTCCAATCAAAAGATATAGGGTATCAGAGTGGCTTAAAACACATGATCCAGGATGCCTGGGTGGCTCAAGGGGTTGAGCCTCTGCCTTTGACTCAGGCTGTGATCCTGGAGTCTGGGATCAAGTCCCATATTGGGCTCCTGGTGGGGAGCATGCTTTTCTCTCTGCCTAATTTTCTGCCTCTCTCTCTCTCTCTCTCTCTTTTTCTCATAAATAAAATCGTTATTAGAAAAACAAGATCCATCTGTATGCTGCCTACAAGATGCTCACGTTAGACCTATAGACACCAGCAGATTGACAGTCAGGGGAGGGAAAATCATCTACCACGCTATGGATATCAAACGAAAGCTGGAGGACCCATACTTATATCAGACAAATGAGATTTGAAACCAAACCCTGGGGGACACCTGGTGGCTCAGTGGTTGAGCATCTGCCTTCAGCTCAGGGTGTGATCCTGGGATCCCAGGATCAGCCTCCCTTTGGGGAGCCTACCTCTCCCTCTGCCTATGTTTCTGCCTCTGCTTCTCTGTGTATCTCTCATGAATAAATAAATAAAATATTTATATTTCAAAAAAGAAAGAACAAATACTGTAAGAAGTGATGAAGAAGGGCATTATTTCATAATTAAAAAGACTCTCTATCAAGAACAAACAACTAAATATTTATTTTCTGCCAACATGGGAGTACCTAAATATAGAAACCAATTAACAAGAAACATACAGAAACTCACTGATAATAATACAATGACAGGAGATTTTAACAACCACTTATGGCAATGGACCGATCGTGTATACAGAAAATTAACAAGGGAAAAATAGCCTTGACAGGATGGACCACAGGGACTCAACAGATATACTCTGAACATCTCAACCTAAAGCAGAATACACATTCCTTTCAAGTGCACATGGGACATTCTCCAGAACAGATCATTCATGGCCCACAAATCAGCCCTCAACAGGTACAACAGGTACAAGAAGGTTGATATCACACCCTGTACATTTTCGGACCACGATGCTATGAAACTCGAAGTCGACAGTAAGAAAAAATTTGGACATAGCAAAAATACGTGGAGATTATGAACATCCTACTAGAGAATGAATGGAGCAACCAGGAAATTAAAGAGGAAATTTAAAACAAATGAAAATGAAAACATGTTTCTCCAAACCTCTGGGATGTAGCAAAGGTAGTCCTAAGAGGGAAGTACATAGCAATACAGGCCTACCTCAAGAAAGAAGAAATCTCCAATACACAGCCAAACCCTACAACTTCAGGAACGGGAAAAGGATAGCAAACAATGCCTAAAGGCTATAGAAGAAGGGAAAAAAAAGATGAGAGCAGAAATAAACAATACAAAAACAACAAAGCAGTAGAATGGAATAACAAAACAAAGGGTCGGTTCTTCAAAACAATTAAGAAAATGGATCAAGCCCTACCCACCCTTATCAATGAGAAAAGAGAAAATACCTAAATAAATAAAACCACAAATGAGAGAAGAGAGATCCCAATCAACACCAGAAAAATAAGACCATTTTAAGGGAATACTATGAAAGCTTATACACTAACATACTGGGAGACCTGGAGGAAATGGACAAATGCCTAGAAATATGCAAATGAGTAAAACTGAAATAGAAAGAAATAGAAAATGTGAACAGACCCATAACTAGCAAAGGAATTGAATCAGCAATGCACCTGGGTGCCTCATTGGTTGAGCATCTCCTTTGGCTCAGGTCATGATCCCGGGGTCCTGGAGAATCAAGTCCCACATCAGGATCCCCAAATGAGCCTCAATTTCCCTCTGCCTATAGCTCTGCCTCTCTGTGTCTCTCATGAATACATAAATAATATCTTTAAAAAAGAAAAAGATAAAAAGATGAGCAAGGAACCAATTAAATCACAAATGAGAAAAGAGAAATAACAACCAACACTAGAGAAATACAAACGATTATAAGAGAACATTATGAAAAATTATATGCCAGCAACATAGAACCTGGAAAAAATAGATCAATTCTTGGAAATATATAACATAGCAAAATGAAAAAGGAAGAAATAAGAAACCTGAACAGACAGATAACCAGCAAAGAAATGGAATCAGCAATCAAGGATCTCCCAACAGGAGATGCTTAGATCAATAGAACAGAATGGAAAGCCAAAACCAGATACAAACCTGTAACTCTATGATCCATTAATGGACAACAAGGCAGGAAGGAATATCCAAAGCACAAAGACAGTCTCTTCAACGAACCCTAACCCTGACCCCTGGATAAGAACAAATGGTGTTTGGAAAACCAGGCAGCCACATGCAAAAGAATGAAACTGGACCACTTTCTTACACCATATATATAAAAAATAAATTCGGGATCCCTGGGTGGCGCAACGGTTTGGCGCCTGCCTTTGGCCCAGGGCGCGATCCTGGAGACCCGGAATCGAATCCCATATTGGGTTCCCGGTGCATGGAGCCTGCTTCTCCCTCTACCTGTGTCTCTGCCTCTCTATCTCTCTGTGACTATCATAAATAAATAAAAATTTAAAAAAATATTTAAAAAAAGAAAAATAAATAAATTCAAAATGAATGAAAGACCTAAATGTGAGACCTGAAACCATACAAAGAAGAAAAGATAGGCAGCAACATCTTTGACATTGGCAATTGGATCTTCTTTCTAGATATGCCTCTGAAGTGAGGGAAACAAAAGCAAAAATACTATTGGGACTTCATCAAATTGAAAAGCTTCTGCAAAGTGAAGGAAACAACCAAAGCTAAAAGGCAACATACAGGAAGAGGGGCAAGATGGTGGAAGAGAAGGGTCCCATATCACCTGTCCCCACCAAATTACCTAGATAACCTTCAAATCATCCTGAAAATCTAGGAATTCCACCTGAGATTTAAACACAGACAAGATAGAATGCTACAGTGAGAAAAGTTCGCGCTTCTATCAAGGTAGGAAGACGGGAAAAAGAACTAAAGAAACAAAAGGCATCCAAGGGGGAGAGGCCCCACGAGGAGCCGGGCTAAGGCCAGGGCGAGTGTCCCCCGGTCAGGAGAGCTCTGTATCAGAGAGGAGGAGCTGCACCAATCTTCCAGGGTGGAAAGGTGCCCACAAGGATTCAGAGCAGTACCCCAGGAGGGCAGAAATACCCTCGGGCTCCATGGGACACTCCCAGGAGAGTGCACCTAGCTCCTTAAGGGCTGCAGGGCACATGGATTGACACAGCAGCAGCTCTGAGGGGCTCGGGTGGTGGCTCTGTGCGGAGGGGTTTGTGGGTCCCTGGGAGCAGCTAGGTGGCGGAGCCGAGGCCAGAGGAAGTAGCTCCTGGAGCAGCTCAGAGGGGCTTGGGCGGCAGCTACATGGAGAGGTGGCTGCACAGCTGGGAACGAGAATCCTCAGCACCAGCTCCGAAAAACAGGGCGCTGGGAAACAGCCCAGGATTTGGCCTCCCCCGGGACAGGCAGAGGCCCGGAGGGCCCAGGACAGTAAGGATGCTCCTGCCAAGAGCTCAGCAGATCAGCAGCCCCACCCCAGGCCCCCAGGCCCTGCAAATGGACTGCTCTGGAGTTACTGTGGGGGTTGAATACCGGTTTTCAGACCTGGCTACTGTCACTGGGGTTGTTCCTCCTTGGGCTTCACGGGGTAAACAACCCCCACTGAGCGCTACACCAGGCAGGGGGAGAGGAGCTGCCCCAAGGGCTAACACCTGAAGATCAGCACAACAGGCCCCTCTCCCAGAAGACCAGCTAGACGGACAAGTTCCAAGGGATGTCAAGGGACTTAAAGTATACAGAATCAGATAATACTCCCCCAAATTTTTTTTAATTCTGATTACTTCCCCCACCCTTTTTCTCCCTTCTTTTTCTTTCTCTTTTATTCTCTTTTTTCCTTTTTTCTTCCTTTTTTCTTTTTTTCTTTTTCTCTTTTCTTTCATTCTCTCTCTACTCTTTTTCTCCTTTTCTAAATTCAACTTGTTTTTGGCCACTCTGCACTGAGCACAATGACTAGAAGGAAAACCTCACCTCAGAAGAAAGAATCAGAAACAATCCTCTCCCCACAGAGTTACAAAATCTGGATTACAATTCAATGTCAGAAAGCCAATTCAGAAGCACTATTATCCAGCTACTCGTGGCTCTAGAAAAAAGCATAAAGGACTCAAGAGACTTCATGACTGCAGAATTTTGATCCAATCAGGCAGAAAGTAAAAATCAATTGAATGAGATGTAAACCAAACTAGAAGTCCTAACGATGAGGGTTAACGAGGTGGAAGAACGAGTGAGTGACATAGAAGACAAGTTGATGGCAAAGAGGGAAACTGAGGAAAACAGAGACAGACAATTAAAAGACCAGGAAGACAGATTAAGGGAAATAAACGACAGCCTGAGGAAGAAAAACCTATGTGTAATTGGGGGTACCGAGGGCACTGAAAGGGACAGAAGGCCAGAATATGTATTTGAACAAATCCAAGCTGAAAACTTTCCTAATCTGGGAAGGGAAACAGGCATTCAGATCCAGGAAATAGAGAGATCCCCCCATGAAATCAATAAAAAGCGTCCAACACCTCGACATTTAATAGTGAAGCTTGCAAATTCCAAAGATCCTTAAAGCAGCAAGAGACAAGAAATCCCTGACCTTTATGGGGAGGAGCATTAGGGTAACAGCAGACCTCTTCACAGCGACCTGGCAGCCCAGAAAGGGCTGGCAGGATATATTCAGGGTCCTCCATGAGAAGAACATGCAACCAAGAATACTTTATCCAGCAAGGCTCTCATTCAAAATGGAAGGAGAGATAAAGAGCTTCCAAGACAGGCAGGATCTGAAAGAATATATGACCTCCAAACCAGCTCTGCAAGAAATTTTAAGGGGGACTCTTAAAATTCCCCTTTAAGAAGAAGTTCAGTGGAACAATCCACAAAAACAAGGACTGAAGAGATATCATGATGACACTAAACTCATATCTGTCGATAGTAACTCTGAACGTGAACGGGCTTAATGACCCAATCAAAAGGCGCAGGGTTTCAGACTGAATAAAAAAGCAGGACCCATCTATTTGCTGTCTACAAGAGACTCATTTTAGACAGAAGAACACCTACAGCCTGAAAATAAAAGTTTGGAGAACCATTTACCATTCACCATTTACCATTTACCATTTACCATTTTGGTCCTCAAAAGAAAGCAGAGGTAGCCATCCTTATATCAGATAACCTAAATTTACCCCAAAGACTGAAATGAGAGATGAAGAGAGACACATCATACTTAAAGGATCTATCCAACAAGAGGAGTTAATGAACCTTAATATATATGCCCCAAATGTGGGACTTGCCAAATATTTAAACCAAAAAATAACAAACGTGAAGAAATACTTAGATAATACATATCTTATGCTTGGTGACTTCAATCTAGCCCATTTTATACTTGATAGTTATTCTAAGCACAACATGTCCAAAGAAATGAGATCTTTAAATGATACACTGGACCAGATGGATTTCACAGATATATACAGAACTTTACATCCAAACTCAACTGAATACACATTCTTCTCAATTGCACATGGAACTTTCTCCAGAATAGACCACATACTGGGTCACAAATCGGGTCTGAACTGATACCAAAAGACTGGGATCATCCCCTGCAGATTCTCAGAGCATAATGCCTTGAAATTAGAACTAAATCACAACAATAAGTTTGGAAGGGCCTCAAACACATGGAGGTGAAAGACTATTCTGCTAAAAGATGAAATGGTCAACCAGGAAATTAAGGAAGAATTAAAAAGATACATGGAAACTAATGAGAATGAACATACAACCGTTCAAAATATTTGGGATGCAGCAAAAGCATTCCTAAGGGGGAAATACATCGCAATACAAGCATCCATTCAAAAACTGGAAAGAACTCAAATACAAAAGCTAACCTTACACATAAAGGAGCTAGAAAGAAACAACAGATATATCCTACACCCAACAGAAGAAGAGACTTAATTAGAATTCGAGCAGAACTCAAGGAAATCGAGACCAGAAGAAATGTGGAACAGATCAACAGAACCAGGAGACGGTTCTTTGAACAAATTAATAAGATAGATAAACCATTAGCCAACCAGATTAATAAGAAGATAGAGAAGACTCAAATTAATAAAATCATGAGTGAGAAAGGAGAGATCACTACCAACACCAAGGAAATACAAACGATTTTAAAAACATATTATGAAGAGCTATACACCAAAAAATTAGGCAATCTAGAAGAAATGGACGCAATTCTGGAAAGCCACAAACTAACAACTGGAACAGGAAGAAATAGAAAACCTAAACAGGCCAATAACCAGGGAGGTAATTGAAGCAGTCATCCAAAACCTCCCACGACACAAAAGTCCAGGGCCAGATGGCTTCCCAGGGGAATTCTATCAAACGTTTAAGGAAGAAACCACACCTCTCCTACTAAAGCTGTTTGGAAAGATAGAAAGAGATGGAGTACTTCCAAATTCTTTTTATGAGGCCAGCATCACCTTCATTCCAAAACCAGACAAAGGCCCCACCAAAAAGGAGAATTACAGACCAATATCCCTGATGAACATGGATGCAAAAATTCTCAACAAGATACTAGCCAATAGGATCCAACAATACATTAAGAAAATTAATGACCATGACCAAGTAGGATTTATCCCCGGGACACAAGGCTGGTTCAACACTTTCAAACAATCACTGTGATTCATCGTATCAGGAAGAAAAAAACCAAGAACCATATGATCCTCTCATTAGATGCAGAGAAAGCATTTGACAAAATAGAGCATCCATTGCTGATCAAAACACTTCAGAGCGTAGGGATAGAGGGAACATTCCTCAACATCATAAAGGCCATCTACACAAAGCCCACAGCAAATATCATTCTCAATGTGGAAGCACTGGGAGCATTTCCCCTAAGATCAGGAACAAGACAGGGATGTCCACTCTCACCACTGCTATTCAATATAGTACTGGAAGTCCTAGCCTCAGCAATCAGACAACAAAAAGACATTAAAGGCATTCAAATTGGCAAAGAAGACGTCAAACTCTCCCTCTTCGCTGATGACATGATACTCTACCTAGAAAACCCAAAAGCCTCCCCCCCAAGATTGCTAGAACTCATACAGCAATTTGGTAGCATGGCAGGAAACAAAATCAATGCCCAGAAATCAATGGCATTTCAATACACTAACAATGAGGCTGAAGAAAGAAAAATTGAGGAGGCAATCTCATTTACAAATGCACCCAAAAGCATAAGATACCTAGGAATAAACCTAACCAAGGAGGTAAAGGATCTCAACCATAAACACTATAGAACGCCACTGAAAGAAATTGAGGAAGACACAAAGAGATGGAAAAATATATTCCATGCTCATGGATTGGCAGAATTAATATTGTGAGTGGAGGTTCCTCAAAGAGATAAAAATTGAATTGCTCGACGACCCAGCAATTGCACTTTTGGGAATATACCCCAAAGACTCAGATGCAAGGAAACGCTGGGGCTCCTGCACCCTGATGTTTATAACAGAATGTCCAAATTAGCCAAACTGTGGAAGGAGCCTTGGTGTCCATTGAAAGATGAAAGTGTAAAGAAGATGAGGTTTATGTATAAAATGGAATATTATTTAGGCATTAGAAACGACAAATACCCACCATTTGCTTCAACGTAGATGAAACTGGAGGGTATTATGCTGAGTAAAGTAAGTCAATCCGAGAAGGACAAACAGTGTATGTTCTCATTCATTTGGAGAATATAAATAATAGAAAAGGGAATTTAAGGGAATGGAGAAGAAACATGTGGGAAATATCAGAAAGGGAGACAGAACATAAATACTCCTAACTCTGAGAAAGGAACTAGGGATGCTTTACGGGGAGGAGGGCGGGGGGTGCGGGTGAATGGGTGAAGGGCACTAGGGGGGCCCTTGCGGGGATGAGCACTGGGTGTTATTCTGTTTGTTGGTAAATTCAACACCATAAAAATTAAATTTATTTTTAAAAATATGTTCAAACAACTAAATATTTATGCTGCCAACATGGGAGTACCTAAATATAGAAACCAATTAACAACAAACATACAGAAAGTCACTGATAATAATACAATGACAGGGGATTTTAACACCCACTTATGGCAATGGACCGATCATCTATACAGAAAATCAACAAGGGGAAAATAGCCTTGACACACTGGACCACAGGGACTCAACAGATATAGTTTGAACATTTCATCCTAAAGAAGAATACACATTCCTTTCAGTTTTACATGGGACATTCTCCAGAAGAGATCATATCATGGCCCACAAATCAGCCTTCAACAGGTACAACAGGTACAAGAAGGTTGATATCACACCCTGTACATTTTTGGACCACGACGCTATGAAACTCGAAGTCGACAGTAAGAAAAAATTTGGACATAGCAAAAATATGTGGAGATTATGAACATCCTACTAGAGAATGAATAGAGCAACCAGGAAATTAAAGAGGAAATTTAAAACAAATGAAAATGAAAACATGTTTCTCCAAACCTCTAGGATGTAGCAAAGGCAGTCCTGAGAGGGAAGTACATAGCAATACAGGCCTACCTCAAGAAACAAGAAGTCTCCAATACACAGCCTAACCCTACACCTTAAGGAGCGGAAAAGGAATAGCAAACAAAGCCTAATGCCTATAGAAGAGGGGGAAAATAAAGATGAGAAGAGAAATAAACAATACAGAAAAAACAAAGCAGTAGAATGGAATAACGAAACAAAGAGATGGTTCTTCAAAATAATTAAGAAAATGGATCAAGCCCTAGCCAGCCTTATCAACGAGAAAAGAGAAAATACCTAAATAAATAAAACCACAAATGAGAGAAGAGAGATCACAATCAACACCAGAAAAATTAGACAATTATAAGGGAATACTATGAAAGATTATATGCTAACATACTGGGAGACCTGGAAGAAATGGACAAATCCCCAGAAATGTGCAAATGAGCAAAACTGAAATAGGAAGAAATACAAAATGTGAACAGACCCATAACTAGCAAAGGAATTGAATCAGCAAGGCATCTGGGTGCCTCAGTGGTTGAGCATGTGCTTTGGCTCAGGTCATGATCCCGGGGTCTTGGGGAATGAAGTCCCACATCAGGCTCCTCGCATGGAGCCTCAATTTCCCTGTGTCTATAACTCTGCCTCTCTTTGTCTCTCATGAATACATAAGTAAAGTTGCAGCCACTGTGGAACAGTCTGAAGGGTCCTTGAGAAGTTAAAAATAGGGGATCCTTGGGTGCTGCAGTGGTTTGGCGCCTGCCTTTGGCCCAGGGCGTGATCCTGGAGACCCGTGATCGAATCCCACGTCGGGCTCCCGGTGCATGTAGCCTGCTTCTCCCTCTGCCTGTGTCTCTGCCTCTCTCTCTGTGATTATCATAAAAAAAAATATAAAAGAAGAAGTTAAAATAGAGCTACCCTATGATTCCAAAATGCATAGCAAGGTATTTACCCCGAGGATACAAAAGTAGTTTAGTAGATTCAAAGAGGAACACGCAGCCCAGTGTTGGTAGCAGCATTATCAACAACAGTGAAACTGTGTATAGAGCCCAGATGTCCATCGACAGATGAATGGGCAGGGACGATGTGGTAAATATACACACTGCGACATCACTCGGTCATCAGAAGGGATGAAATGAAGCCATTTACAATGATGTGGGAGAAGGGGAAAGGACTTATGTTAAATGAACTCAGTCAGAGGAAGACATATACCAAATATCATACAATTGCATTCACATGTGAATTTTAAGAAACCAAACAAACTGACAAAGGGGCGGAGGGGGGGATGAGAGAGCAAATAAAAAAACACACTATTAACCGCAGAGAATAAACTAATAAATACCAGAGGAAGGTGAGGGGGATGGGGAATCAGGCGATGGGGATAGTGGAGGGTACCTGTGACCAGTACCAGGCATTGTATCCAAGGGATGAATCACTATGTGGTAAACCTGAAACTATATCATACTGTGTTTACAAAGAGGAATTCAAGTAAAACTTTAAAATAATAATTGGTAGTATTGATGAAAAATGTGCACACAAGAGATAAAATCAGAAAGGCAACTGAAAATCAAATAAACAGTCTTTAGAGTCACAAATCCCCTCCTTAGCTCAGCTCAGGAGAAGCCTGCCATGTCTATTCTGACCACAACAGAGGCCTGGATTTTGATTCTCTGGGGAAGCCACTGACTTGGTGGAGTCAGGCTATCTTTGAACCCAAAACCTAAATAGAGTACATAAAACTAAACTGCCCAAGATACTAGGAGTCCCAGTGCAGGCACATGCCAAGACCCAAACTCTAACCATTGACCCAGGAGCAGCTCTGAGGGGCTCAGGCGGTGGCTCTCTGTGGAGAGGGCTGCAGGTCCCTGGGAGCAGCTAGGCGGAGGTGCCTAGGGCAGAGGAAGAGGCTCCGTGTGGAGGGGGCTGCGCGGCTCCAGGAGCAGCTCATAGGGGCTGGGGCGGCGGCTTTGTGGAGAGGCGGCTGCGCAGCTGGGAGTGAGAATCCAACAGCAAAGGCCCCAGAGCATGGGTCTCCGGGACACAGCCCAGGATTCGGCCTCCCCCGGGACAGGCAGAGGCCTGGAGGGCCCAGGAGAGCAAGGACGCACCTGCCCAGAGCTGAGCAGATCAGCAGCCCCACACCGGAGGCTCCAGGCCCTGCAGATGGACTGCTCCAGAGTTACGGCGGGGGCTGAATACAAGTTTTCAGATCTGGCCGCTGCCACTGGGGTTGTTACTCCTTGGGTGTCTCGGGGTAAACAAGCCCCACTGAGCGCTTCACCAGGCAGGGAGAGAGGAGCTCCCCCAAGGGTTAACACCTGAAAATCAGCACAATATGATCCTCCCCCACAATACCAACTAAACAGACAAGTTCCAGGGGAAGTCAAGGGACTTAAAGTATACAGAATCAGAAGATGCTCCCCCATGTTTTTTTTTTAATTTCTGATTGCTTCCCCACCATTTCCCCCCCTTTCTTGCTTTTTCTTTCTCATTTTATTCTCATTTTTGCTTTTTTCCTCCTTTTTCCTTTTATTTTCCTCTTCTCTTTCCTTCTTTCTCTCCTCTCTTTTTCTCCTTTTCCCAATACAACTTCTTTTTGGCCCCTCTGCACTGAGCAAAGTGACTAGAAGGAAAACATCACTTCAAAAGAAATAAACAGTCCGCTCTCCCACAGAGTTACAAATCTGGATTACAATTCAATGTCAGAACACCAATTATACAGCTACTGGTGGCTCTAGAAAAAAACATAAAGGACTCAAGAGACTTCATGACTACAGAATTTAGATCCAATCAGGCCGAAATTAAAATCAATTGAATGAGATGCAATCCAAACTAGAAGTCCTAATGACCAGGGTTAATGAGGTAGAAGAACGAGTGAGTGACATAGAAGACAAGTTGATGGCAAAGAGGGAAACTGAGGAAAACAGAGACAGACAACTAAAAGACCAGGAAGACAGATTAGGGGAAATAAATGACAGCCTGAGGAAGAAAAACCTATGTGAAATTGGGGTTCCCAAG
This sequence comes from Canis lupus familiaris, assembly GCF_011100685.1. Taxonomy (NCBI): domain Eukaryota; kingdom Metazoa; phylum Chordata; class Mammalia; order Carnivora; family Canidae; genus Canis; species Canis lupus. The sequence goes on along the minus strand of NW_023330510.1, from coordinate 188,383 downwards.
GGTGCCGAAATGGACAGAGGGCCAGAATATGTATTGGTACAAATCATAGCTGAAAATTTTCCTAATCTGGGAACGGAAACAGGCATTCAGATCCAGGAAATAGGAGATCTCCCCCGAAATCAATAAAACCCATCCAAAACCTCGACATTTAATAGTGAAGCTTGCAAATTCCAAAGGTAAAGAGAAGATCCTTAAAGCAGCAAGAGACAGGAAAATCCTGACCTTTATGGGGAGGAGCATAAGGGTAACAGCAGACCTCTCCACAGAGACCACGCACGCCAGAAATGGCTGGCAGGATATATTCAGGGTCCTCAATGAGAAGAACATGCAACCAAGAATACTTTATCCAGCAAGGCTCTCATTCAAAATGGAAGGAGAGATAAAGAGCTTCCAAGACAGGCAGGAACTGAAAGAATATGTGACCTCCAAACCAGCTCTGCAAGAAATTTTAAGGGGGACTCTTAAAATTCCCCTTTAAGAAGAAGTTCAGTGGAACAATCCACAAAAACAAGGACTGAATAGATATAATGATGACACTAAACTCATATCTGTCGATAGTAACTCTGAACGTGAACAGGCTTAATGACCCCATCAAAGGTGCAGGGTTTCAAACTGGATAAAAAAGCAGGACCCAACTATTTGCTGTCTACAGGAGACTCATATTAGACAGAAGGACATGTACAATCTGAGAATAATGGGTTGGCGAACGATTTACCATTCAAATGGTCCTCAAAAGAAAGCAGGGGTAGCCATCCTTATATCAGGTAAACTAAAATTTACCCCGAAGATTGTAGTGAGAGATGAAGAAGGACACTAAATCATACTTAAAGGATCTATCCAACAAGATGACTTAACAATCCTCAATATATATGCCCCGAATGTGGGAGCTGCCAAATATTTAAACCAATTAATAACCAAAGTGAAGAAATACTTAGAGAATAATTATCTTATACTTGGTGACTTCAATCTAGCTCTTTCTACCCTCGATAGGTCTTCTAAGCACAACATCTCCAAAGAAACGAGAGCTTTAAATGATACACTGGAGCAGATAGATTTCACAGAAATCTATAGAAGTTTACATCCAAACTGAACTGAATAAACGATCTTCTCAAGTGCACATGGAACTTTCTCCAGAATCGACCACATACTGGGTCACAAATCGCATCTGAACTGATACCAAAAGATTCAAACCGTCCCCTGTATATTCTCAGACCATATGCTTTGAAATTAGAACTAAATCACAACAAGAAGTTTGGAAGGACTTCAAACACGTGGAGGTTAAGGACCATCCTGCTAAAAGATGAAAGGGTCAACCAGGAAATTGAAACTAATGAGAATGAAGATACAACCGTTCAAAATCTTTGGGATGCAGCACAAGCAGTCCTAAGGGGGAAATACATCACAATACAAGCATCCATTCAAAAACTGGAAAGAATGGAAATACAAAAGCTAACCTTACTCATAAGGCAGCTAGAGAAAAAAACAGCAGATAGATCCTACACTCAAAAGAATAATAGAGTTAATTGAAATTCGAGCAGACCTCAAAGGAATTAGAGACCAGAAGAAATGTGGAATAGATCAACAAAACCAGGAGTTGGTTCTATGAAAGAATTAATACCATACATAAACCATTAGCCAGTCTTATTAAAAAGAAGAGAGAGAAGACTCAAATTAATAAAATCATGAATGAGAAAGGAGAGATCACTACCAACACCAAGGAAATACAAACGGTTTTAAAAACATATTATGAACAGCTATACGGAAATAAATTACACAATGTAGAAGAAATGGACGCATTCCTGAAAAGCCACAAACTACCAAAACTGGAACAGGAAGACATAGAAAACCTGAACAGGCCAATAACCAGAGAGTAAATTGAAGGAGTCATCCAAAACCTCCCAAGACACAAAAGTCCAGGGCCAGATGGCTTCCCAGGATAATTCTATCAAACATTTAAAGAAGAAACCATACCTATCCTACTAAAGCTGTTTGGAAAATAGAAAGAGATGGAGTCCTTCCAAATTCGTTCTATGAAGCCAGAATCACATTTATTCCAAAACCAGACAAAGACCCCACCAAAAAGGAGAATACAGACCAATATCCCTGATGAACATGGATGCAAAAATTCTCAACAAGATACTAGCCAATAGGATCCAACAATACATTAAGAAAATTATTCACCATGACCAAGTAGGACTTATCCCTGGGACACAAGGCTGGTTCAACACTCGTAAAACAATCAATGTGATTCATCATATCAGCAAGAGAAAAAACAAGAACCATATGATCCTCTCATTAGATGCAGAGAAAGCATTTGACAAAATACAGCATCCATTCCTGATCAAAACACTTCAGAGCGTAGGGATAGAGGGAACAATCCTCGACATCTTAAAAGCCATCTACGAAAAGCCCACAACAAATATCATTCTCAATGGGGAAGCACTTGGAGCCTTTCCCCTAAGATAAGGAACAAGACAAGGATGTCCACTCTCAACACTCCTATTCAAAATAGTACTGGAAGTCCTAGTCTCAGCAATCAGACAAAAAAGACATTAAAGGCATTCAAATTGGCCAAAAAGTAGTCAAACTCTCCCTCTTCACCGATGACATGATACTCTACCTAGAAAACCCAAAAGCCTCCATGCCAAGATTGCTAGAACTCATACAGCAATTTGGTAGCATTGCAGGATACAAAATAAATGCCCAGAAATCAATGGCATTTCTATACACTAACAATGAGTCTGAAGAAAGAGAAATTAAGGAGTCAATCTCATTTACAATTGCACCCAAAAGCATAAGATACTAGGATAAACCTAAGACAGCCTGAGGAAGAAAAACCTATGTGTAATTGGGGTTCCGGGGCACAAAGGACAGAGGGCCAGAATAGTATTTGAACAAATCATACGAAAACTTTCCTAATCTGGGAAGGAAAACGGCATTCAGATCCAGGAAATAGGAGATCCCCCTGAAATCAATAAAACCATCCAACACCTCGACATTTAATAGTGAAGCTTGCAAATTCCAAAGATAAAAGATCCTTAAAGCAGCAAGAGACAAAAATCCTGACCTTTATGGGAGGAGCATAGGGTAACAGCAGACTCTCCACAGAGACGCAGGCCCAGAAGGGCTGGCAGTGTATATTCAGGGTCCTCATGAGAAGACCATCAAATCACACATCAGGCTCCCCGCATGGAGCCTCATTTTCCCTGTGCCTATACCTACGCATCTCTGTGTCTCATGAATACAAATAAAATCTTTAAAAAGAAAAAAGATAAAAAGATGAGAAAGGACCAAAATAAAATCAAATGAGAAAAGAGAAATAACAACCAACACTAGAAAATACAAACAATTATAAGAAATATGATGAAAAATTATATGCCAGCAACCTAGAACCTGGAAGAAATAGATCAATTCCTAGAAATATATAACATAGCAAAAATGAAAAATGAAGAAATAAGAAATTTGAACAGACAGTTAACCAGCAAAGAAATTGAATCAGCAATCAGGGTTCTCCCAACAGGAGACGCTTAGATCAATAGAACAGTATGAAAGCCAAAACAAGATACAAACCTGTATCTATGACCCATAATGGACAACAAGGCAGGAAGGAATATCCAATGGCAGAAAGACAGTCTCTTCAACAAACCCTAACCCTGACCCCAGGATAAGAACAAATGGTGTTGGGAAAACCAGGCAGCCAATGCAGAAAGAATGAAACTGGACCACTTTCTTACACCATATATATAAAAATGAATTCAAAATGGATGAAAGACCTAAATGTGAGACCTGAAACCATACAAAGAAGAAAAGATAGGCAGCAAAGTCTTTGACATTGGCCATTGGATCTTCTTTCTAGATATGCCTCTGAGGTGAGGGAAACAAAAGCAAACATTCTATTGGGACTTCATCAAATCGAAAAGCTTCCGCAAAGTGAAGGAAACAACCAAAGCTAAAAGGCAACATACAAGAGCAGGGGCAAGATGGCAGAAGAGTAGGGTCCCCAAGTCACCTGTCCTCACCAAATTACCTAGATAACCTTCACATCATCCTGAAAATCTAGGAATTCGGCCTGAGATTTAAACAGAGAACAGATCAAATGCTACAGTGAGAAAAGTTCGCGCTTCTATCAAGGTAGGAAGACGGGAAAAAGAAATAAAGAAACAAAAGGCATCCAAGTGGGAGGGGCCCCACGAGGAGCCGGGCAAAGGACAGGGCGAGTGCCCCCTGGTCAGGAGACCTCTGTCCCAGAGAAGCAGGATCTGAACCAATCTTCCTGGGTGGAATGGCGCTTGCAGGGATTCAGAGCAGGACCCCAGGAGGGCGGGGATATCCACGGGCTCCCTGGGACACGAACAGACACCTGCACTCCCAGGAGAGTGCACCACGCTCCCTAAGGGCTGCAGGGCACATGCACTGACTTGGGAGCAGCTCAGAGGGGCTTGGGCAGGGTTCTGCGTGTAGGGGGTTGCATGCACCGGGAGCAGCTTGGCGGCGGTGCCTCTGGCAGAGGAAGGGGCTCAGTGCAGTGGGTGTTGCGTGGCTCTGAGAGCAACTCGGAGGTGCTCAGGTGGCGGCTCCCTGAGGGGGCTGCGTGACTAGGAGCAGCTCAGAGGGGCTGGGAGGCAGCTCTGGGAATAGGCGGCTGCGCAGCCAGGAGCGCGAATCAAACAGCACAGGCCCCAGAGCACAGGGCGCCAGGACACAGCCCAGGATTTGGCCTCCCCCAGGACAGGCAGAAGCCCGGAGGGCCCAGGACAACAAGGACGCTCCTGCCCAGAGCTGAGCAGATCAGCGGCCCCACCCCAGAGCCTCCAGGCCCTGCAGATGGACTGCTCCCGAGTTACTGCGGGGGCTGAATACAGGTTTCCAGAAGTGGCCGCTGCCACTGGGGTTGTTCCTCCTTGGGCCTCACAGGATAAACTATCCCCACTGAGCCCTGCACCAGGCAGGTGACAGAGCAGCTCCCCCAAGTGCTAACACCTGAAAACAGCACAACAGACCCTCCCCTAGAAGACCAGCTAGACAGACAAGTTCCAGGGGGAAGTCAAGGGATTTAAAGTATACAGAATCAGAAGATACTCCCCCATGTTTTTTTTTATTCCTGATTGCTTCCCCCACCCTTTTTCCCCCGTTTCTTTTTCTTTCTGCTTTTATTCCCTTTTTTCTTCTTTCTTCCTTTATTCTTTTTTCTTTTTCTCTTTTCTTTCCTTCTTTCTCTCCTCTCTTTTTCTCCTTTTCCCAATACAATTTGTTTTTGGCCACTCTGCACTCAGCAAAATGACTAGAAGGAAAACCTCACCTCAAAATAAAAAATCAGAAACAGTCCTGTCTCCCACAGAGTTACAAAATCTGATTTACAATTCAATGTCAGAAAGCCAATTCAGAAGCACTATGATACAGCTACTGGTGGCTCTAGAAAAAAGCATAAAGGACTCACGAGACTTCATGACTGCAGAATTTAGATCCAATCAGGCCGAAATGAAAAATCAATTGAATGAGATTAAATCCAAACTAGAAGTCCTAACAATGAGTGTTAAGAAGGTGGAAGAACGAGTGAGTGATGTAGAAGAGAAGTTGATGGCAAAGAGAGAAACTGAGGTAAAAAGAGACAGACAACTAAAAGACCAGGAAGACAGATTAAGGGAAATAAACGACAGCCTGAGGAAGAAAAACCTATGTGTAATTGGGGTTCCTGGGGGCACCAAAATGGACAGAGGGCCAGAATAAGTATTTGAACAAATCATACCAGAAAACTTTCCTAATCTGGGAAGGGAAACAGGCATTCAGGTCCAGGAAATAGAGAGATACCCCCCTAAAATCAATAAAAACCATCCAACACCTCGACATTTAATAGTGAAGCTTGCAAATTCCAAAGATAAAGAGAAGATCCTTAAAGCAGCAAGAAACAAGAAATCCCTGACCTTTATGGGGAGGAGCATAAGGGTAACAGCAGACGTCTCCACAGAGACTTGGCAGGCCAGAAAGGGCTGGCAGGATATATTCAGGGTCCTCAATGAGAAGACCATGCAACCAAGAATACTTTATCCAGCAAGGCTCTCATTCAAAATGGAAGGAGAGATAAAGAGCTTCCAAGACAGGCAGGAACTGAAAGAATATGTGACCTCCAAACCAGCTCTGCAAGAAATTTTAAGGGGGACTCTTAAAATTCCCCTTTAAGAAGAAGTTCAGTGGAACAATCAACAAAAACAAGGACTGAATAGATATAATGATGACACTAAACTCATATCTGTCCATAGAAACTCTGAACATGAATGGGCTTAATGACCGCATCAAAACGCGCAGGGTTTCAGACTGGATAAAAAAGCAGGACCCATCTATTTGCTGTCTACAAGAGACTCATTTTAGACAGAAGGACACCTACAATCTGAAAATTAAATGTTGGAGAACCATTCACCATTCAAATGGTTCTCAAAAGAAAGCAGGTGTAGCCATCCTTATATCAGATAAACTAAAATTTACCCCGAAGACTATAGTGAGAGATGAAGAGGGACACTAAATCATACTTAAGCGATCTATCCAACAAGAGGACTTAACTATCCTCAATATATATGCCCCGAATGTGGGAGCTGCCAAATATTTAAACCAATTAATAAACAAAGTAAAGAAATACTTAGATAATAATACACTTATACTTGGTGACTTCAATCTAGCTCTTTCTACCCTCGATAGGTCTTCTAAGCACAACATCTCCAAAGAAACGAGAGCTTTAAATGATACACTGGACCAGATGGATTTCACAGAAATCTACACAACTTTACATCCAAACTCAACTGAATGCACATTCTTCTCAAGTGCATATGGAAATTTCTCCAGAATAAACCACATACTGGGTCACAAATAGAGTCTGAACCGATACCAAAAAATTGGGATGGTCCCCTGCATATTCTCAGACCATAATGCCTTGAAATTAGAACTAAATCACAAGAAGAAGTTTGGAAGGACTTCAAACACGTGGAGGTTAAGGACCATCCTGTTAAAGATGAAAGGGTCAACCAGGAAATTAAGGAAGAATTAAAAAGATTCATGGAAACTAATGAGAATGGACATACAACCGTTCAAAATCTTTAGGATGCAGCAAAAGCAGTCCTAAGGGGGAAAAACATCACAATACAAGCATCTATTAAAAAACGGGAAACTACACAAATACAAAAGCTAACCTTACACATAAAGAGGCTAGAGAAAAAAAAAGCAGATAGATCATACACCAAACAGAAGAATAGAGTTAATTAAAATTCAAGCAGAATTCAAGGAAATCGAGACCAGAAGAACTCTGGAACAGATCAACGGAACGAGGAGTTGGTTCTTTGAACGAATTAATAAGATAGATAAACCATTAGCCAACCTTATTAAAAGGAAGAGAGAAAATATTCAAATTAATAAAATCATGAATGAGAAAGGAGAGGTCACTACCAACACCAAGGAAATACAAACGATTTTAAAAACATATTATGAACAGCCATACACCAATAAATTAGGCAATCTAGAAGAAATGGACGCATTCCTGGAAAGCCAGAAACTACCAAAACTGGAACAGGAAGAAATAGAAAACCTAAACAGGCCAATAACCTGGGAGGAATTGATCATCCAAAACCTCCCAAGACACAAAAGTCCAGCGCCAGATGGCTTCCCAGGAGAATTCTATCAAACGTTTAAAGAAGAAACCACATCTATCCTACTAAAGCTGTTTGGAAAGATAGAAACAGATAGAGTACTTCCAAATTTGTTCGAGGAGGCCGGCATCACCTTAACTCCGAAACCAGACAAAGACTACACCAAAAAGGAGAATTACAGACCAATAACCCTGATGAACATGGGTGCAAAAATTCTCAACAAGATACTAGCCAATAGGATCCAAAAGGACTTTAAGAAATTTATTCAGCATGACCAAGTAGGATTTATCCTCGGAACACAAGGCTGGTTCAACACTCGTAAAACAATCAATGTGATTTAACACATCAGCAAGAGACAAACCAAGAACCATATGATCATCACATTAGATGCAGAGAAAGCATTTGACAAAATAGGGCATCCATTCCTGATCAAAACACTTCAGAGCATAGGGAGAGACAGAATATTTCTTGTAATCTTGAAAGCAATCTAGGAAAAGCCCACAGCAAATATCATTCTCAGTGGGGCAGCACTGGGAGCCATTCCCCTAATATCAGGAACAAGACAGGGATGTCCACTCTCACCACTGCTATTCAACATAGTCTGGAAGTCCTAGCCTTAGCAGTCAGACAACAAAAAGACATTAAAGGTATTCAAATTGGCAAATAAGTACTCAAACACCCCCTCTTCTCTGATGACATGATACTCTACCTAGAAAACCCAAAAGCCTCCACCCCAAGATTGCTAGAACTCATACAGCAATTTGGTAGCGTTCCAAGATAAAAACTCAATGCCCAGAAATCAATGGCATTTCTATACACTGACAATGAGACTGAGGAAAGAGAAATTAAGGAGTCAATCCCATTTACAATTGCACCCAAATCATAAGATACCTAGGAATAAAACTAACCAAGGAGGTAAATGATCTATAACCTAAAAACAATAGAACACTTCTGAAAGAAATTGAGGAAGACACAAAGAGATGGAAAAATATTCCATGCTCATGGATTGGCAGAATTAACATTGTGAAAATGTCAATTGTACCCAGGCAATGTACATGTTTAATGCAAACCCAATCTAAATACCATGGACTTTCTTCAGAGAGTTAGAACAAATTATTTTAAGATTTGTGTGGAATCAGAAAAGACCCCGAATAGCCAGGGGAATTTTAAAAAAGACAACCATATCTGGGGGCATCACAATGCCAGATTTCAGGGTGTACTACAAAGCTGTGGTCATGAAGACAGCGTGGTACTGCCACAAAAGCAGACACATAGATCAATGGAAGAGAATAGAGAACCCAGAAGTGGACCCTGAACTTTATGGTCAACTACTATTCGATAAATGAGTAAAGACTATCCATTGGAAGAAAGACAGTCTCTTCAATAGGTGGTGGTGGGAAAATGGTCATCCACATGGAGAAGAATGAAACTAGACCACTCTCTTTCACCATAAACAAAGATAAACTCAAAATGGATGAAAGATCTAAATGTGAGACAAAAGTCCATCAAAATCCTAGAGGAGTACACAGGTAACACCCATTTTGAACTCAGCCACAGTAACTTCTTGCAAGATTCATCCACGAAGGCAAAAGAAACAAGAGCAAAAATGAACTATTGTCACTTCATCAAGATAAGAAGCTTTTGCACAGCAAAGGATACAGTCAACAAAACTGAAGGACAGCCTACAGAATGGGAGAAGATATTTGAAAAAGACGCATCAGATAAAGGGCTAGTTTCCGAGATCTATAAAGAACTTTTTAAACTCAACACCAAAGAAACAAACAATCCAATCATGAAATGGGCAAAAGACATGAACAGAAATCTCACAGAGGAAGACATTGACATGGTCAACATGCACATGAAAAAATGCTCTGCATCACTTGCCATCAGGGAAATACAAATCAAAACCACAAAGAGAACCACCTCACACCAGTGAGAATGGGGAAAATTAACAAGGCAGGAAACCACAAATGTTGGAGAGGATGTGGAGGAAAGGGAACCCTCTTACACTGTTGGTGGGAATGTGAACTGGTGCAGCCACTCTGGAAAACTGTGTGGAGGTTCCTCAAAGAGTTAAAAATAGACCTTCCCTACAACCCAGCAATTGCACTGTTGGGGATTTACCTCAAATATTCAGATGCAATGAAACGCCGGGACATTCCTGTTTTTAGCAGGAATGTCCACAATAGGGAAACTGTGGTTGGAGCCATGGTGTCCATTCAAAGATGAATGGATAAAGAAGATGTGGATTATGTATACAATGGAATATTACTCAGCCATTAGAAACGACAAATACCCACCATTTGCTTCAACGTGGATGAAACTGGAGGGTATTATGCTGAGTGAAGTAAGTCAATCAGAGAAGGACAAATGTATGTTCTCATTCAATTGGTTAATATAAATAAGTGAAAGGGAATATAAGGGAATGTAGAAGAAATGTGTGGGAAATATCAGAAAGGGAGACAGAATATAAAGACTCCTAACTCTGAAAAACGAACTAGGGAGCTGGAAGGGAGGAGGGCAGGGGGTGGGAGTGAATGGGTGACAGGCACTGAGGGGGGCACTTGCCAGGATGAGCACTGTGTGTTATTCTGTTTGTTGGTAAATTGAACACCAAAAAAAATGAATTTATTTAAAAAAAGTTCAAATAACTAAATATGCTGCCAACATGGGAGTACCTAAATATAGAAGACATTTAACAACAAACGTACAGGAACTCACTGATAATAATACAATGACAGGGGATTTTAACACCCACCCACTTATGGCAATGGACTGATCGTCTATGCAGAAAATCAACAGGGGAACAATAGCTTTGACACACTGGACCACAGGGACTCAACAGATATAGTCTGAATATTTCAACCTAAAGCAGAATACACATTCCTTTCAAGTGCACATGGGACATTCTCCAGAACAGATCATATCATGGGCCACAAATCAGCCCTCAACAGGTACAACAGGTACAAGAAGGTTGATATCACACCCTGTACATTTTCGGACCATGACGCTATGAAACTCGAAGTCGAACAGTAAGAAAAAAATTTGGACAGACCAAAAATACGTGGAGATTACGAACATCCTACTAGAGAATGAATGGAGCAATCAGGAAATTAAAGAGGAAATTTAAAACAAATGAAAATGAAAACATGTTTCTCCAAACTTCTGGGATGTAGAAAGGCAATCCTAAGAGGGAAGTACATAGCAATACAGGCCTACGTCAGGAAACAAGAAGTCTCCAATACACAACCAAACCCTACACCTAAAGGAGCTGGAAAAGGAATAGCAAACAAAGCCTAAAGCCTAAGAAGAAGGGAAAAATAAAGATGAGAGCAGAAATAAAGAATACAGAAAAAACAAAACAGTAGAATGGATAACGAAACTAAGAGCTGGTTCTTCATAATAATTAATAAAATGGATCAAGCCCTAGCCAGGCTTATCAACGAGAAAAGAGAAAACCTAAATAAATAAAATCACAAATGAGAGAAGAGAGATCACAATCAACACCAGAAAAATTAGACAATTATAAGGGAATACTATGCAAGATTATACGCTAACAAACTGGGAGATCTGGAAGAAATGGATAAATCCTTAGAAATGTGCAAACGAGCAGAACTGAAATAGGAAGAAATAGAAAATATGAACAGACCCATAACGAGCAAAGAAATTGAATCAGCAAGGCACCTGGGTTCCTCAGGGGTGGAGCATCTGCTTTGGCTCAGGTCATGATCCCGGGGTCATGGGGGATAACGTCCCACATCAGGCTCCCCGCATGGAGCCTCATTTTCCCTCTGCCTATACCTCTGCCTCTGTGTCTCTCATGAATAGATAAATAAAGTTGCAGCCACTGTGCAAAACAGTCTGGAGGGTCCTCGAGAAGTTAAAAATAGGGGATCCCTGGGAGGTGCAGTGGTTTGGCGCCTGCCTTTGGCCCAGGGCATGATCCTGGAGACCCGGGATCGAATCCCACGTCGGGCTCCCGGTGCATGTAGCCTGCTTCTCCCTCTGCCTGTGTCTCTGCCTCTCTCTCTGTGACTATCATAAAAAAAATTAAAAGTTAAAAATAGAGCTACCCTCCGATTCCAAAATTGCACAGTTAGGTATTTACCCTGAGGATACAAAAGTAATTTAGTAGATTCGAAGGGGAACATGCAGCCCAGTGTTGGTAGCAGCATTATCAACAACGAAACTGTGTATACAGCCCAGATGTCCATAGACAGATGAATGGGCAGAGACAATGTGGTAAGTATACACACTGCAACATCATTTGGTCATCACAAGGGATGAAATGAAGCCATTTACAATGATGTGGGAGAAGTGGAATGGACTTATGCTAAATGAACTCAGTCAGTCAGAGAAAGATACCAAATACCATACAATTGCATTCACATGTGAATTTTAAGAAACCTAACAAACTGGCAAAGGGGCGAAGGCGGGGATGAGAGATGCAAACCAAGAAACACACTCTTAACCACAGAGAATAAACTAATAAATACCAGAGGAAAGTGGGGGGGGGATGGGGAATCAGGGGATGGGGACAATGGAGGTCAACTCTGACCAGTACCAGGTATTGTATTCAAAGGTTGAATCACTATGCGGTAAATCTGAAACTGTATCATACTGAGTTACAAAGAGGAATTCAAGTAAAACTTTAAAATAATAATTGGTAGTATACAGGAAGCATGTGCGCAGAGGAGATAAAATCAGAAATGCAACTGATAATCCAAACAGAGAATCTTTAGAGCCACAAATCCCCTCCTTAGCTCAGCTCAGGAGAAGCCTGCCATACCTATTCTGACCCCAGCAGAAGCCTGGATACTGATTCTCTGGGGAGGCCACTGACTTGGTGGAGTCAGGCTATCTTTGAACCCAAAACCTAAATAGAGTGCATAAAACTAAACTGCCCAAGATGCTAGGAGTCCCAGTGCAGGCACATGACAAGAAACAAACTCTAACCATACAAAGACATAACTAACCCTACACTTAAGCCTAATGTTAACCTAACCCTAAAACAAGAACTATCACTAATCAAAAACCAAACACAAACCCCAAGACCCAAACACATTCACTGAACCTTCCTGCCAACCCTCACCCTAACTCTTAAACCTATTCTAAACCCTTAACCCTGACCCTTACCTTAAATCTAACCCTAACGCTAACCTCTAACAATAACCTTAACTTAATGTACTTCAATCCTATCCCTAACCCTAACCTCTACCCTAACCCTAACCCTCTAATACTAATCCTATCTCATATCCCAAACTGTACCCTAACCCGTACCCTAAAACTAATCCCTAACCCACTGCCTAACTCTCTCTTACCCTTTTCCAAAACCGTATCCTGACCCTGACCTGACCCTAACCCTAAACCCTAACCAAACACTAAACTAACCCTCGCCCTAACCCTAAACCTAGCCCTAACTTTAACTCTAACCCCTTACCCTAACACTAACCCACATCCTAACCCCTAACCCTAACTGCAAACCTAGCCCAACCCTAACTCTAACCATAATCCAAACCCCAACTCAACCTCCTGTCATAAATCCTAAAGTATAACCCTAACCCTAACTCTAACTCTTGTCCCTAACCCAAACCCCCATCCTAACTCCTAACCACTGACCCTTACACTTATCCCTCACACTAACCTCTAATCCGTAACCATAAGCATAATCACTAACCCCTAACATCTAACCTAAGCCTAACCACCAACTGCCTCCCCTCCCCTGACCCTACCATTCATTCTACCCATTCACTTACTCTATGTTTCTGAGGAGTCCCTTCTGACATGGACGTGGCCCGCAAAGGTGCCTCCAGAGTCCTCCAGGGATTCCTGAGGAATGTGGGCTCCTGTGAGTGCGGACGTGGCCCCACGTGTTCCAGAGTCATAGTCAGCGGGTCCTGAGGACACCGGGTCTCCTGTCACCGTGGAGTATGCCTCACATCCTCTGGAAGCCTCACAGCAGGTTCTCAGGAGGCTGGTGGCTCCTGTCAGCCTGGACAAGGCCCCACGTCCCCTGAAAACTCACCGCAGGTCTTGAGGAGGCTGTGGGTTCCTGTCAGCCTAGACGCAGCCCCATGTGTCCCGAAGCCAAAGTGCAGGTCCTGAGGAGGACGGGGGTCCTCTCAGTCTTGACATGGCCCCACATTTTCCTCAGCCTCACCATAAGACCTGAGGAGGCTGGGGGCTCCTGTCAGCATGGACGTGGTCGCAAATCATCCCAATCATTCACAGTGCATCCTGAGGAGGCCAGAGAATCCTGTCAGTGTGGATTCGGCATCCACATCTTTCTTAGGCCTCATCACAGGCTCTGACAAGGCTGGGGTCTTCTGTCCGCATGGACGCATCCCCATATTTCCGAATGTCTACACTGGGGGTCATGAGGAAGTCAGCGTCCTGTTGTGTCCATGTGGCCCCAAGTCCTCCCGAAGCATCACCGAGGGTTCTGAGGAGGCCGGGGCTCCTGTAACCATGAATGCGGCCCCGAGCTTCCAGAAGCCTCAACTTATGTCCTGAGGGGCCCAGGAGGTCCTGCCAGAGTGGACGCAGCACCACATCTTCCTGAAGCCTCCTCTCAGGTCCTGAGATGGCTCAGGGGCTCCTGTCAGTGTGGATGGGGACCCATATCTTCCTGAAACCTCCCTGAAGGTCCTGAGGCTGCTCATGGGCTCCTGTCAGCGTGGATGCGGGCACACAATTTCCTGAAGCCTTGACGCAGGTCCTGAGGTGGCTCAGGGCTCCGGTCAGTGTGGATGAGGGCCCACATCTTCCTGAAGCCTCCCCGCAGGTCCTGAGGTGGCCCAGGGGCTCATGTCAGGGTGGATGCGCGCCCACATTTTCCAAAAGCCTCACTGCGCGTCCTGAGGAGACCGAGGCTCCGGTCAGCATGAACGCGGCCCAATTTCGCCCTGAAGACTCCCCACGGGTCCTGAGGAGGCTGTAGCTCATCAGCATAGACACGTCCCCACGTCATCCTCAGGCCTCCCCAGCACAGGCTGGCTCCTGTTAGTGCAGGCAGAGGAGGCCTACTACGCATGCGTGCCCCTTGGGAAGGTCCTGGTCTTGGGCGCTCCCTGTGGGATGCTCAGGCGCTGTAGGAGGCTGTGCAGGAGGCAGCGGGTGCTCCATGGGCCCCACCTGCCTCCTTTCAGGCTCCAGCTGGGGCTGTTAGCTTCAGAAACATCTCACTGAATAGGAGCCCAACACCCGGGTTCCCCAGAAATACTTAAGGACAAGGTATTGGAGTCCAGAGGATGCGAAATGAAATGTGGACCAGACTTTTACCACTTCCTGCAAATCTCACTCACCCCTCTTCTACTGTGGGCGGGACCGCAGGTTGGTGCAGCCGCCCTGGAAACAGTGTGCAGGCCTCTCAGGAATTTACAAATAGAGCTGACCTGCGACCAGCAGGTGAATGGCCTGGAGCTCATTCCGAGGATACAGATGCAGTGAGACTCGGGACACCTGCACCCCAATGTCCACAGCAGCCGGGTCCACAGTAGCCACACTGTGGGAGGACCTCGGTGCCCTGAGGCAGATGATGGATAAAGAGGATGGGAGATAGATGATGGTCATAGAGAGAGAAATGGTACTCAGCTATCAAAGAGAAGGAAATCTTTCCATTTGCAATGATGTGGATAGAACTAAAGGGATCATGTTAAGTGAAGTAAGTCAGTCAGGAAAGAGAATGACCGTGTGGTGTCATTCATAGATGGAATTATAGAAGCAAAGCAGATGAACTACTGTGAAGGGAAAGAAAAAAAATAAGATGAAAACAGATGCAGGTAATACAGTCTCTTGATAGGAACGGAACTGAGTGTCTCTGGAAGAGGGGGGATAACAGGGGACCGGCATGAAGGAGGGCACGTGATGTCACGGGCACTGCTGTTATCTCCAACTGGTGAATCCCTGAATTCTTCCTCTGAAAGTATAATACACTATACGTTTATTAATTGGGTTTAAATTAAATTAAGTTAAAAAAATCAGTTGTATCAGAGCGCATTTCCTTCTGGAATCTCTGTTTTGCTCATTCAGCTTATGCCGGGACCACCCTCCGTGGGTCTGGTTTGTCTAAGTAGGCTCCACGCCTCGTCCATGGCCCAGCCCAGGGCTAGAACTCAAGACCCCTGAGATCAGGACCAGAGGTGAGGTCAGGAGTCAGATGCTTAACCGATGGAGCAGGCGGGGGCCCAGGAACCACGCTGCTTTATCCTGTGTCTCTGTGATATCATTTGAAATAGAAAGTGCTGGGTCCGACTATGTCATGCTTCTCCAATACTGATTTGCTGTTTGGGGCATTTGTTGGGGGGGGGGGATTGAGGTTATGGGTGGTTTTTTCCTATTTCTAAGATCTGCCACCATGATTTTGATAGGAATGACATTGAAACTGAGGGTAGCTTCAGGAACTGCGGACATTTTCACAAGATGAGGGTCCCACCCCACAAGACCAGGACGGCCTCCCAGAGCCTGGTTTGGCTCAGAGCACAAGTCTTGTGCTCCTTTGGTTCAGTCTCATTATTTATTCTCTTTGATGCTCCTGAGAAGGCCTTCATGTCCTTCCTTCCTTCCTTTCCTTCCTGAGTGCTCATTGTCGGGACACAGCAAGGCTACTCTGCTCTGTAGGGTCAGTTTGTGTCCCGTGACTTTACTTAACTCACTCCTTAGTTCTAACAGGTTTTGGTGGAGGCTCTCGTGTTTCCTGTTTCTAGTACTGCGTCTTCAGCATATAGGGACAGTGTGACGTCCCCGTTAGAGGTGTGGAACCTTTGCTGTTTACAGCTTAATGTCCTAGAAAGCCCCACAATTGAATCAAAACTGAGCCCAAGGCAAGGGCAGGAAGCCCCTATTAGAATGAGAACAGAGCTCAATGCCCTTGAAGGCCCCATATCAAAATGTAAACAGAACTTGAGGAATTGCTCCAGCCCTTCTGGAGGTTCCCGAGTCCAGCCCTTAAAACTAAGCTAAAACCCTCCTCGGGGACCAAGTCTCTGCTCCGCTGTGTTGGGTATACTTCGACACAAGATCAAGCTTGTAAATAATCTCACATGTGTTTGCATCGGAATCGGCTTCTTGGTGGTTTCTCAGATTCGCAATCTTGGTCACAACAGTCTGAGATAAAAAAACAAAACCAAAAGGAGCTCGGATGCGGGCAGAGTGAAAGCAGGGTTCCGAGAGAAGCAGCGGAGACCCGGGGGCTTGGGTGCCCTTCTGTGGAAGGCCTGCAGACTGGGGGGTGGAATGCTCAGCCCCAGAGCCAGGGGACACAGCGTCTCCACCCACATCCCGCCGATCAGCGCCAAGTCTCAGGGAGCAGCACAGCACTGCCCGCTGAAGGCCAGAAGGGATGACACCCAACCCACCTCTGACACAGCAGTCAGATGTGCACCTGACATCACTGCCATGTCCAATCCTCAGACCCCGCACAGACCACTTCCTGCCACCAAGGTGTCAACCACAGAGGCTGCAGAGATTCAGCTCTGCCTGGAAAGTAGGGTCTAGCTTCCTTTGTACTTTGTGCTTTATTTTCATTTAGTTTCTTTGATTCTATTTTATAAATTGCCTTATTTTAATTTTTATGTATGTACCTTATATATTTCTTATTTTTAGTTTCATGGTACTTTAATTTTCTTTCTTATTTTGGGATTTAGAATCTTTTAACAACCAGGCCAAAACAATCTGGTGATTCTTTTGGGGGGAGGGCAGTTGTTATTGTTTTTCTTGGTTTTTCTTTTTCTTCCTTCTTCCTACTTTCTATTTCTGGAAAAAATAATGAGATGGAGAAATTCACCTCCATAAAAAAACATGAGGTAGTACTCACAGCCAGGAAGTCCATCAATACAAATATATGATGTCTAACTACAGTGTAAAACAATGATTATAAAGATAGCATCTGGGCTGGAAAAAGAGCACAACAGAAAACTAGAGAATCCCTTACTGTAGAAATAAAAGAACTAAAATCTAGTCAGGCCAACATTAAAAATGCTATAACTGAGATGCAGTCCCAAGTGGAAGCCTTAAAAACAAGAAAGGTTATGTGCAGACATTCCATACTCAAGTTCACGAGCATAGCTTCCCACTCTTATGTGTGGAATACACATAGTAACTTCGTTCTACAAAATATATTATGAAAAACTTAATAATGATAATATAATAATAATAATAATATTAATAACAAAAAAGAATGACTTTACTATGGAGAAACCTAACACTACCTCAGCAAGATGATCAGATCTATACCAAGAATGATAAATCATGTTGATAATATCTATCCTTTATATGATATAATAAAAATGGCAGTATATCTCTGTATAGAATCCACAAAAACAGTTCAATCATGAGATAAACAACAGACATGTCTCAACTGAGGGAAATTTTACAAAATACTCTACTTCTCAAAGTTTTCCAGTTCACCAACAGCAAGGAAAGGCTGAAAGACTGTCATAATCCAGAGGAGCTTAAGAAAACATGGGGACAAATGGAGTGTGATATAAGGGATGGTGACTTACCAAAAACTAAGGAAATCTGAATAAAGTATGGTCTTTGGTTATTGTGAATATTTTAATATTGATTCATTAGCTAATATTTGTACCGTACTGATATAAGATATCAATAATTGGAGAAATTGAGTGCAAGTGCATGAGAATTCTCTGTACTATCTTCTCAATTTCCCTATGAAGCTTTGTTTTATTTCTAAGAAATAAGATTTAATTTGAAAATTGACTTAAATGAATCAGGCTCCAGTGTGAAGACATTTTAAGAATCATTGAATTAACTTTTGCCTTATTCTTAAAGATTTCCTTCGATGGGAACATAGTAAGAATTTTATATCAGAAGGAAAGAAAAACACTTATGAACACGTATAATGCCTCTTCAACCTGAAAAGCAGGAAAGGATAATAAATAGCAAAAATCAGATAAAAATACTTCTAGTATAATAGACACCATATTGCAAGTGCATTTAAAATTAGCAATGTATAACATTTATTTCCTTGACATTTGTCTTCCAAAGAGTTCACAGTGTTTCAGTGTCAGTTGAAACAGGGGAAGAATCTCAGGGAAGAATCCTTCACTTAATAACAGGACCATTGGTACTAATGTCTCTCAATTATTTCCAAATCCATAAAGATTCATTTCCTGATGAATGAATGAGCTGTGAAGAAATAGATGAGAAAGCCTCATCCCTCTGTATTACTTGTGTCAGAATATTTTAAACATAGTACTATGGATAATAAATTATCCTTATTAACAGGAAATACGTCTCAGATTAGAATCTGAGAAATCAGATGGGCAGAGAAAAAATGCTTAAATCGCTCCTCAAGTTTTAAAGACAAAGGAGAACTTTTCTATGTACAAAGTCAGTTGTCAAGATATCCTTAGGGAATAAGATTCTGCAGCATCTAATCCTGCTGCACAACTGGGACGCCCGTGCCCCAGGTCTTCCTGATCCAAAATCCCTGGGCCTGTCGCCGAACACAGGCTGCCAGGCTGAGGTCATTTGCAATGTCTCTCTTAGGAGCTCCAGGGAGGGGGGCATGAGCTAGATAGGACAGGACGGGATGCGTGGAGGCCGAGAACATTATGGCCATTCTACTTTAAGTTCAGTATTAGCACACGTCCAGCCATCCCAGGCCCCTGTGTAGAAGAGCTGAAATTTGCATTATTTCAGTTACTGGAAAAAAACAAAAGTTGACAGCTTAATGTCTTAGAAAGCCCCACAATAGAATAAAAACCGAGGCTAAGCCAAGGGCTGGAAGAATGAGAGCTCAATGCCCTTGAAGGACCCATATCAAAATGTAAACAGAACTTGAGGAATTGCTCCAGCCCTTCTGGAGGTCCCTGAGACCAGCCCTTAAAACTAAGCTAAAACCCTCCTCGGGGTCCAAGTCCCTGGTCCACTGTGTGGGGTATACCTGGACCCTTGCTTGAGTTTGTAAAACAACCCACGTGTGTTTGCATAAGTGTCGGCTCCTTAGTGGTTTCTCGGATTCGCAATCTTGGACACAACACCCGAATGACCCCTCCCCACCTGGACTGACCTCCTGCCCCTCCCACCCAGGCTGACCCTCAGTTACCTCCCCACCCACCACAGCTGGGCACAGGCCCTCACACAGTTCCATGGGTACGGTGGGCACTCCCGCCGTCCCCGGCCTCCCAGGCAATGGACGGAGGTTTTGGCAGGACACACTCCCTTGGTGGCCCCAGGGCTCCCTGCCCAGGTGACAGGTCGGGGTCTGTGTCCCTGATGCCAGCTCCTCCTCCCAGGTTTTCCCGCAGGAAATGAAAGAGGAGGACCTGGTCTCCTCCAGGGACATCACGCAGGTGGACCTGGATGTCAACAGGATGTGCAGCAGTCACATCATATTTTGGGACTACTATGGGGTAGGGTGAGGTTGAGGGGCTATGGGGGATCAGGACCCAGTGGAGGACCGGGGGATTCTGGGTAGGGAAAATGGTGATTCTGAGTCGGGGGGCAGAACAGCAGCCAACAACACACCACTCCATGGTAGGGTGTTGGGGATGACCTCTGTGCCCCCACCCCCGGGGCCTCGGACATGAGGAGGCCACTAGGATGGGGTCTCCAGGGCTTGCCATGGGAACTGAACTCCAAAGGGGAGAGGGACGGTCCTCTGAGTAGCAGGGGATGAGGTGGGGGATGTGGAGGGCAGGAACTAGACCTGGGGACCAGGCGGCATGGCCACGGCTGGACCAGGACACACATTGATTCCATGAAGGTCGGACGGGTCAGAGTGACACCCACTCTCGGTGATTTATATATTTCTAAGTTTTATGCATTTAATTTGAGACAATTTGCAATTTGAAAACACACATAGTATGATGAACCCCAGATAATGCCCCCGGTCCAGCCAGGGTCCTGCACTGACCACACCCCGCCCCAGGGACAGGTGTCTCAACAAACCCCAGACTGGAGTTGCCTTTAAGTGTAGACATCTCCTTGTGCATCTTAGAGGAAGGGGATGCCCTGTGTCCTCAGGCCCACCATGATATCCCCCTCATTCCCCACTCCCACTCCATCTGCCTTATGCTAAATGAACTCAGTTAGAGGAAGACATATACCAAATATCATACAATTGCATTCACATGTGAATTTTAAGAAACCAAACAAACTGGCAAAGGGGCAGAGGGGGGGATGAGAGAAGCAAACAAAAAAACACACTCTTAACCACAGAGAATAAACTAATAAATACCAGAGGAAGGTGAGGGGGCTGGGGAATCAGGGGATGGGGATAGTGGAGAGCACCTGTGGCCAGTACCAGGCATTGTAAGCAAGAGTTGAATCACTATGTGGTAAACCTGAAACTATATCATACTGTGTTTACAAAGAGGAATTCAAGTAAAACATTAAAATAATAATTGGTAGTATTGATGAAACATGTACGCACTAGAGATAAAATCAGAAAGGCAACTGAAAATCCAAATAGAGTCTTTAGAGCCACAAATCCCCTCCTAGCTCAGCTCGGCAGAAGCATGCCATGTCTATTCTGACACCATCAGAAGCCTGGATTTTGATTCTCTGGGGAGGCCACTGACTTGGTGGAGTCAGGCTATCTTTGAACCCAAAACCTAAATACAGTGCATAAACCTAAACGGCCCAAGATGCTAGGAGTCCCAGTGCAGGCACATGCTAAGTCCCAAACTCTAACCATACACAGACATAACCCTAACCCTACACTTAATCGTAATGTTAACCTAACCCTTAAACAAGACCCATCACTAATCGAAAAACAAACACAAACCCCAAGACCAAAACACATTCACTGAACCTTCCTGCCAACCCTCACCCTATCTCCTAAATGCAGGTGCACCTAAACTTAGGTTTCCTTAACCCTGACCCCTACATTAAATCTAACACGAACGCTAACCTCTAACCCTATCCTTAAAATAAGGTATTCAAATCCTATTCCTAACCTTAACCTGTACCCTAACCCTAACCCTCTAATACTAATCCTATCTCATACCGCAAACTGTACCCTAACCCATACCCTAAAGCCAACCCCTAACCCACTCCCTAACCCTATATCTTGCCCTTTTCCAAAACCGTACCCTGACCCTGACCTGACCCTAACCCTAAACGCTAACCAAACACTAACACTAACCCTAGCCCTAACCCCTATCCTAATCCTAACCCTCGCCCTAACCCTAAACCTAGCCCTAACTTTAACTCTAACCCTTAACTCTAACCCCTAACTCTAACCCCTAACAGTAACTCACACCCTAACCCCTAACCCTAACTGCAAACCTAAGCCCAACCCTAACTCTAACCATAACCCTATCCCCAACTCCTAACCTCCTGCCCTCATCCCTAGAGCCTAAACACTAACCCTAACACTAAATCCTGTCCCTTACCCTAACCACCATCCTAACTCTTAACACTGACCAATACCCTTATGCCTCACCTAACCTTTAATTCGTAACCATAAGCATAATCACTAACCCCTAACATCTAACCTAAGCCTAACCACTAACTTCCTCCCCTCCCCTAACCCTACCATTCATTCTACCCTTTCACTTACACTGTGGTTCTGAGGAGTCCCTTCTGATATGGACGTGGCCCCCAATGGCTCCTCCAGATTCCTCCAAGGGGTCCCGAGGAAGCCGGGCTCCTGTGAGTGTGGACGTGGCCCCACGTGTTCCTGAGTCATAGTCAGCGGGTCCTGAGGACGCTGGGTCTCCTGTCACTGTGGACTATGCCTCACATCCTCTGCAAGCCTTACAGCAGGTCCTCAGGAGGCCGGTGGCTCCTGTCAGCCTGGACATGGTCCCATGTCCCCCAGAAAACTCACCGCAGGTCCTGAGGAGGCTGTGGGCTCCTGTCAGCATAGACGCAGCCCCTTATGTCCCGAAGCCAAAGTGCAGGTCCTGAGGAAGACAGGGTTCCTGTCAGCATTGACGTGGTCCCACATTTTCCTCAAGCCTCACCATAAGACCTGCGGAGGCTGGGGGCTCCTGTCAGCATGGACGTGGCCTCAAATCTTCCCAAAACTTCACAGTGTGTCCTGAGGAGGCTGGAGACTCCTGTCACTGTGGATGCGGCACCCACAGTTTTCTTAGGCCTCACCACAGGCCCTGACAAAGCTGGGGTCTTCTGTCCACATGGACGCATCCACATATTTCCCCAAGTCTACACCAGGGGTCCTGAAGAAGTCAACGTCCTGTTGTGTCCATGTGGCCCCAAGTCCTTCGAAGCGTAGCCGAGGATTCGAGGAGGCCAGGGCTCCTGTAACCATGAATGCGGGCCCCGCTTCCAGAAGCCTCAACTTATGTCCTGAGGGGCCCGGGAGCTCCTGCCAGAGTGAACGCGTCGCCACATCTTCCTGAAGCCTCCCCACAGTTCCTGAGGCTGCTCAGGGGCGCCTGTCAGCGTGGATGTGGGCCCACAATTTCCTGAAACCTCCCCGCCAGTCCTGAGGTGCTCAGGGCTCCTGTCACCGTGAATGTGGGCCCACATCTTCCTGAAGCCTCCCCGCGGGTCCTGAGGCGGCCCAGGGGCTCCTGTCAGGGTGGATGCGGGCCCACATCTTCCTAAAGCCTCAACGTGGGTCCTGAGGAGACCACGGTTCCTGTCAGCATGAATGTGGTCCAATTTCCCCCTGAAGACTCCCCGCGGGTCCTGAGGAGGCTGCAGCTCATCAGCATAGATGCGTCCCCATGTCTTCTGCAGGCCTCCCCAGGACAGGCTGGCTCCTGTTAGTGCAGGCAGAGGCGGCCTACTGCACATGCGTGCCCTATGGGAGGGGCCTGGGCACAGGCGCCCCCTGCGGGATGCTCTGGTGCTACAGGAAACTGTGCATGCGGCAGCAGGTGCTCTATGGGCCGCACCTGCCTGCTTTCTAGCTCCAGCTGGGGCCTGTTAGCTTCGGAAACATCTCACTGAAAAGGAGCCCAACACCCGGCTTCCCAGAAATACTTAAGGAATTGGAGCCCACAGGACGTGAAATGAAATGTGGACCAGACTTTTACCACGTCCTGCAAAACTCACTCAACCATCTTCCACTGTGGGCGGGACCGCGGGTTGGTGCAGCCACCCTGGAAACAGTGTGGAGGCCCCTTAGGATGATACAAATAGAGCCGCCCTGCGACCAGCAGGTGAATGGCCTGGAGCTCACTCCGAGGATACAGATGCAGTGAGACTTGGGACACCTGCACCCCAATGTCCACAGCAGCTGGGTCCACAGTAGCCACACTGTGGGAGGAGCCTCGGTACCCTCTGCCAGATGATGGATAAAGAGGATGGGAGATAGATGATGGTCATAGAGAGAGGAATGGTATTCAGCTATCGAAGAGAAGGAAATCTTTCCATTTGCAATAATGTGGATAGAACTAAAGGGATCATGTTAAGTGAAGTAAGTCAAACGGGAAAGAGAATGACTGTGTGGTTTCATTCATAGCTGGAATTAAAGAAGCAAAGCAGATGAACAACTGTGAAGGGAAGGAAAAACAAATAAGATGAAAACAGATGCAGGAAATACAGACCCTTAGTGATAGGAAACAAACTGAGGGTAGCTGGAGGGGGCAGATAACAGGGGACAGGCATGAAGGAGGGCACGTGATGTCTCGAGCACTGTTGTTATCTCCAACTGATGAATCCCTGAATTCTTCCTCTGAAAGTATAATACACTATATGTTAATTAATTGGGTTTAAATTAAGTTAAAAAAATCAGTTCTTTCAGAGCACATTTCCTTCTGGACTCTCTATTTTGCTCATTCAGCTTATGCCGGGACCACCCCCCGTGGGTCTGGTTTGTCTACCTAGGCTCCACGCCTCATCCTTGGCCCAGCATAGGGCTAGAACTCACAACCCCTGAGATCAGGACCGGAGGTGAGGTCAGGAGTCGGATGCTTAACCGACGGAGTCATCCAGGAGCCTGAGAACCACACTGCTTTATCTCTGTGACATCTTTTGAAATAGGAAAGTGCTGCGTCCCACTCTGTCATGCTTCTCCAATACTGATTTGCTGTCTGGGGTCATTTGTTGTGGGGGTTGGATGTTATGGGTTTTTTTTCCTATTTCTAACATCTGCCACCATGATTTTGATAGGAATGACATTGAAACTGAGGGTGGCTTCAGGAACTGCGGACATTTTCACAAGATGAGGCTCCCACCCCACAAGCCCAGGACGGCCTCCCAGAGCCTTGTTTTGCTCAGTGCACAAGTCTTGTGCTCCTTTGGTTCAGTCTCATTATTTATTTTCCTTGATGCTCCTGAGAAGGGTGTCACATCCTTCATTTCCTTCCTGAATGCTCATTGTCGGGACACAGCAAGGCTACTCTGCTCTGTAGGGTCAGTTTGTGTCCCGTGACTTTTGAACTCACTCCTTAATTCTAACAGGATTTGGTGGAGGCTCTCGGGTTTCTCATTTCTAGTACCTCTTCTTCAGCATATAGGGACAGTGTGACGTCCCCCTTCCAGGTGTGGAACCTTTGTTGTTTACAGCTTAATGTCCTAGAAAGCCCCACAATTGAATCAAAACTGAGCCCAGGCCAAGGGCAGGAAGCCCATATTACAATGAGAACAGGGCTCAATTCCCTTGAAGGCCCCATATCAAAATGTAAACAGAACTTGAGGAATTGCTTCTGCCCTTCTGGAGGTCCCCGAGTCCAGCCCTTAAAATTAAGCTAAAACCCACCTCAGGGTCCAAGTCCCTGCTCTGCTGTGTCGGGTATACTTGGATACAAGATCGAGCTTGTAAATAATCCCTCGTGTGTTTGCGTCGGAATCGGCTTCTTGGTGGTTTCTCATATTCACAATCTTGGGCACAACAGTCTGAGGTAAAAAACAAAACCAAAGAAACTCGGACACGGGCAGAGTGAAAGCAGGGTTCTGAGAGAAGCGGCAGAGACCCGGGGGCTTGGCGGCTCCTTTGCTTCCTGCAGCCTGCAGACTGGGGGGCGGAATCCTCAGCCCCAGAGCCAGAGGACCCAGTGTCCCCACCCGCATCCCCCCATCAGCGCCGAGTCTCAGGGAGCAGCACAGCGCCGCCCGCTGGAGCCCAGAGATGCTGACGCCCACCCCGTCTCTGATCCCCGCAGGTACATATCCCAGGCTGATGTGCACCTGACAATTTTCACCACATCCCATCCCCAGACCCCACACAGACCACTCCCTTCCACCAAGTTGTCAGACCACAGAGGCTGCAGAGCTTCAGCTCTGCCTGGAAAGTATGGTCTAGCTTCCTTTGTACTTTGTGCTTTATTTTCATTTATTTTCTTTGATTCTTTTATATTAATTGCCTTACTTTAATTTTTATGTATGTACCTTATAAATTTCTTATTTTTACTTTCATAGTATTTTATTTGTGTTTTTTTTTTAATTTTTTCAATTTATTTATGATAATCACAAACAGAAAGAGAGAGAGAGAGAGAGAGAGAGAGAGAGAGAGAGAGAGAGAGTGAGACAGGCAGAGGAAGAAGCAGGCTCCAGGCACTGGGAGCCCGATGTGGGATTTAATCCAGAGTCTACAGGATCGTGCCCTGGGCCAAAGACAGGCACTAAACCGCTGCGCCACCAGGGATCACTTTAATTTTTTCTATTTTGGGAGTTAGAATCTTTTAACAAGCAGGCCAAAATAATCTGTTGTTTTTTTTTTGGGGGGGGGAGGGCAGTTGTTATTGTTTTTCTTGAATTTCATTTTCTTCCTTCTTTCTTTTCTGGAAAAAATAATGAGATGGAGAAATTCACCTCCATAAAATAACATGAGGTTCTAATCACAGCCAGGAAGATCGTCAATACACATATATGATGTCTAACTACAGCTTAAAACAATGATTATAAAGATAGCAGCTGGGCTGGATAAAGAGCACAGAAGAAAACTAGAGAAACGTTTACTGTAGAAATAAAAGAATGAAAATCTAGTCAGGCCAATGTTAAAAATGCTATAACTGAGATGCAGTCCCAAGTGGAAACCTTAAAAACAAGACAGGTTATGGACCACAGAGACAGACGCAGGGAAGTCAGCCACTTATTAAAACAATAACATTCATACCATAGGAGACTCAGAAGATGAAGAGAGAGAAAAGGTGGACTTGCTTAGACATTAGAAACGACAAATTCCCACCATGTACTTCAAGGTGAATGGAACTGGAAGGTATTATGCTGAGTGAAGTAAGTCAATCGGAGGACAAACATTGTATGTTTTCATTCATTTGGCGAATATAGATAATAGTGAAAGGGAATATAAGGGAATGGAGAAGAAATGAGTGGGAAATATCAGAAAGGGAGACAGAACATAAAGACTCCTAACTCAGGGAAATGAACTAGGGGTGATGGAAGGGGAGGATGGCGGGCGGTGGGGGTGAATGGGTTATGGGCACTGAGGGGGGCACTTGACAGGATGAGCAGTGGGTGTTATTCTGTATGTTGGCAAATTGACACCAATAAAATATAAAATTATTATTAAAAATAAAGGAAGAAAGAAAGAAAGAAAGAAGAAAGAAAGAAAGAAAGAAAGAAAGAAAGAAAGAAAGAAAGAAAGAGTGGCACCTGTGTGGCTCTGTCAGTTAAGCTTTTCCCTTAGGCTCAGATCATGATCCAGGTCCCAAGGAAGGCTCCCTGTTCAGCAGGGAACCTGCTTCTCCCTCTCCCTCTGCCCCTCTCGTTCATGCTTTATCTCTCCTCTCTCTCTCAAATAAATAGAAAACATCTTTGAAAAAGAAACAAACACACAAACCCACAAGGAAGAGAAATCGCCCGTTTAGAAGAATTTCAAACAATTTGTGAAGACATT
Source organism: Canis lupus familiaris (assembly GCF_011100685.1). NCBI lineage: Eukaryota > Metazoa > Chordata > Mammalia > Carnivora > Canidae > Canis > Canis lupus. The sequence goes on along the minus strand of NW_023330510.1, from coordinate 161,014 downwards.
CCAGCCTCAAGTTCATGAGCATAGCTTCCCACTCTTAAGTGTGGAATACACATAGTAACTTCCTACTACAAAATATAATATGAAAAACTTAAAATATTGAAAATATAATAATAATAATAATTAATAATCATAATAATCAGTTTACTATGGAGAAAGCTGACAAACACTACCTCAGCAAGGTGATCAGATCGATACCAAGACTGATAAATCATGTTGATAGTATCTATCCTTTATATGATATAATGAAAATGGCAGTATATCTCTGTATATAATCCACAACAACAGTTCAGTCATGAGATAAACAACAGACATGTCCCAGCTGAGGGAAATTTTACAAAATACTCTACTTCTCAAAGTGTTCCAGTTCAACAACAAAAAGGAAAGGCTGAAAGACTGTCACAATCCAGAGGAGCCTAAGGAAACATGAGGACAAATGGAATGTGATATGAGGGATGGAAACTTAGCAAAAACTAAGGAAATCTGTATAAAGTATGGTCTTTGTTTTCGTTTTTGTTTTTGTTTTTTGTTTTTGGTCTTTGTTTAAAGGGAATTTTTTAATATTGATTCATTAGCTAATATTTGTACCATACTAATATAAGATATCAATAATTGGAGAAATTGAGTGCAAGTGCATGCGAATGCTCTGTACTATCTTGTCAATTTCCCTATAAATCTTTTTTTTCCTAATAAATAAGATTTATTTTGAAAATTGACTTAAATGAATGAGGCTCCAAATGTGAAGACATTTTTAGAATAGTTGAATTAACTTTTGCCTTATTCTTAAAGAGTTCCTTTGATGGAAACAAAGTAAGAATTTTAGATCAGAAGGAAAGAAAAACACTTATGAACACGTACAATGCCTCCTCAACCTGAAAAGCAGGAACGGATAATAGCAAAAATCAGATAAAAATACTTCTATTATAATAGACACCATATTGCAAGTGCATTTAAAATTAGCAGCGCATAACATTTATTTCCTTGACATTTGTCTTCCAAAGAGTTCACAGTGTTTCAGTGTCAGTTGAAACATGGGAAGAATCTCAGGAAAAAATCCTTCACATAATAATAGGACCATTGGTAATAATGTCTCTCAGTTCATTCCAAATCCATAAAGATGCATTTCCTGATGAGTGACTGAGCTGTGAAGAAAGAGATGAGAAACCCTCATCCCTCTGAATTATTTGTGTCAGAATATTTTCACCATAGTACCACGGATAGTAAATTATCCTTATTAACAGGAAATATGTCTCAGATTGGAATGTGAGCAATCAGATGGGCAGAGAAAAATTGCTTTGACTCGCTCTTCATCTTTTAAAGACAAAGGAGAGCTTCTCTATGTACAAAGTCAGTTGTCAAGATAGCCTTAGAGAATAAGAGTCTGCAGCATGGAATCCCGCTGCGCAGCTGGGAAGCCCGTGCCCCAGGTCTTCCTGATCCCAAATCCCTGGGCCTGTCCCCCAACAGACGCTGCCATGCTGAGGTCATTTGCAATTGCTCTCTTAGGAGCTCTGGGGAAGGGGGAAAGAGATAGTTAGGATGGAACGGGAAGCATGGAGGCCAAGAAAATTAAGGCCATTCCAATTTAAATTCAGTGTTAGCCCAAGTCCACCCATCCCAGGTCCCTGTGAAGAAGAACTGAAATTTACATTACTTCAGTTACAGGAAAAAAACAAAAGTTTACAGCTTAATGACCTAGAAAGCCCCACAATAGAATCAAAACTGAGCCCAGGCCAAGGACAGGAAGCCTCTATTAGAATGAGAACAGAGCTCAGTGCCCTTGAATGTCCCATATCAAAATGTAAACAGAACTTGAGGAATTGCTCCAGCCCTTCTGGAGGTCTCTGAGACCAGCACTTAAAACTAAGCTAAAACCCGCCTAGGGATCCAAGTCCCTGCTCCACTCTGTTGGGTATACTTGGACACAAGCTCGAGCTTGTAAATAAACGCACGTGTGTTTGAATCAGTGTCGGCTTCTCCGTGGTTTCTTGGATTCGCAGTCTTGGGCACAACACTCTGAGATAAAAAAACAAAACCAAAAGAAGCTCGGAAAGGTAGAGTAAACGCAGGTTTCTGAGAGAATCAGCGAGACCCGGGGGCTTGGGGGCTCTTCTGTGGAGGCCCATGCAGACTGGGGGACCAGATGCTCAGCCCCAGAGCCAGAGCACCCAGAGACCCCACCCGCATCCCGCTCATCAGGGGGGTCTCAGGGAGCAGCACTGCACCGCCCACTGGAGGCCAGAGGTGCTTAGAAGGCCCACCCCGCCTCTGACCCCGCAGGTACATCTACCTGCACCTGATAATCAGCGCCAGAGCCCATCCCCAGACCCTGCACAGACCACTCAGTGCCACCATGTTGTCGGATAAAAATGGATGTTCTTTCTAGATATGCCTCTGAGGGGCGGGAAACAAAAGCAAAAATACTATTGGGACTTCATCAAATTGAAAAGCTTCTGCAAAGTGAAGGAAACAACGAAAGCTAAAAGGCAACATAGAGGAGGAGGGGCAAGATTGCGGAAGTGTAGTGTCCCCAAATCACCTGTCCCCACGAAATTACCTAGATAACCTTCAAATCATCCTGAAAATCTACGAATTCGGCCTGAGATTTAAACAGAAACGAGATCGAATGCTACAGTTAGAAAAGTTCGTGATTCTATCAAGGTAGGAAGATGGGAAAAATAAATAAAGAACAAAAGACATCCAAGGGTGAGGGGCCCTGCAAGGAGCCGGGCTAAGGCCAGGGGTGAGTGCCCACAGGACAGAAGAACTCTGTCCTGGGAGAAGGAGGATCTGCACTAATCTTCCAGGGTGGAATGGCACCTTCAAGGAGTCAGAGAAGGACCCCAGGAAAGCGGAGATGCCCTCGGGCTCCCTGGGACACTAACAGACACAGCACTCCCAGAAGAGTGCACCGAGTTCCCTAAGGGCTGCAGGGCACATGCATTGACCCCGGACCAGCTCTGAGGGGCTTGGGCGGTGGCTCTGTGCGGAGGGGTTTGCATAGCCCCAGGAGAAGCTTGGTGGCGGCGCCTCCTGCAGAGGAAGAGGCTCCGTGCGGAGGGGGCTGCGGGGCTCCGGGAGCAACTCGGAGGGGCTTGGGCGGTGGCTCCGCAGTGAGGCGGCTATGCGGCCGGGAGTGAGAATCCAACAGGGCAGGCCCTGGAGCACAGGGCGCCAGGACACAGCCCAGGATTCAGCCTCCCCCGAGACAGGAAGAGGCCCGGATGGCCCAGGACAGCAAGGACGCTCCTGCCCAGAGCTGAGCAGATCAGTGGCCCTGCCCCAGAGCCTCCAGGCCCTGCAGATGGACTGCTCCCAAGTTACTGAGGGGGCTGAATACAGGTTTCCAGAGCTGGCCGCTGACACTGGGGTTGTTCCTCCTGGGGCCTTACGGGTTAAACTACCCGCACTGACACCTGCACCAGGCAGGGGACAGAGCAGCTCCCCCAAGTGCTAACACCTGAAAATCAGCACAACAGGCCCCTCTCCCAGAAGACCAGCTAGACGGATAATTTCCAGGGGAAGTCAAGGGACTTAAAGTATATAAAATCAGAAGATACTCCCACATGTTTTTTTTTTCATTTCTGTTTGCTTCCCCACCCTTTTCCCCCCTTTCCTTCTTTTTCTTTCTTTTTGTTCTCTTTTCTCCTTCTTTCTTCCTTTATTCTTTTTCGTTTTTCTCTTTTCTTTCCTTCTTTCTCTCCTCTTTTTCTCCTTTTCCCAATACAATTTGTTTTTTGCCACTCTGCACTCAGCAAAATGACTAGAAGGAAAACCTTACCTCAAAGAAAGAATCAGAAACAGGCCTCTTTCCCACAGAGTTACAAAATCTGGATTACAATTCAATATCAGAAAGCCAATTCAGAAGCACTATTATACAGCTACTGGTGGCTCTAGAAAAAAGCCTAAAGGACTCAAGAGACTTCATGACTGCAGAATTTAGATCCAATCAGGCCGAAATTAAAAATCAACTGAATGAGATGCAATATAAACTAGAAGTCCTAACCACGAGGGTGAAGGAGGTGGAAGAACGAGGGAGTGACATAGAAGACAAGTTGATTGAAAGAGGGAAACTGAGGAAAAAAGAGACAGACAACTAAAAGACCAGGAAGACAGATTAAGGGAAATAAACGACAGCCTGAGGAAGAAAAAGCAACCTGTATTTTGGGTTCCTGAGGGCGCCGAAAGGGGCAGAGGGCCAGAATAAGTATTTGAATAAATCCTAGCTGAAAACTTTCCTAATCTGGGAAGGGAAACAGGCATTCAGATCCAGGAAATAGATCCCCCCCTAAAATCTATAAAAACCATCCAACACCTCGACATTTAATAGTGAAGCTTGCAAATTCCAAAGATAAAGAGAAGATCCTTAAAGCAGCAAGAGACAAGAAATCCCTGACCTAAAAAAAAAAGAAAAAGAAATCCCTGACCTTTATGGGGAGGAGCATTAGGATAACAGAAGACCTCTCCACAGAGACCTGGAAGCCCAGAAAGGCCTGGCAGGATATATTCAGGGTCCTAAATGAGAAGAACAAGCAACCAAGAATACTTTATCCAGCAAGGCTCTCATTCAAAATGGAAGGAGAGATAAAGAGCCTCCAAGACAGGCAGGAACTGAAAGAATATGTGACCTCCAAAGCAGCTCTGCAAGAAATTTTAAGGGGGACTCTTAAAATTCCCCTTTAAGAAGAAGTTCAGTGGAACAATCCACAAAAACTAGGACTGAAGAGATATCATGATGACACTAAACTCATCTGTCGATAGTAACTCTGAACGTGAACAGGCTTAATGACCCCATAAAAAGGCGCAGGGTTTCAGACTGGATAAGAAAGCAGGACCCACCTATTTGCTGTCTACAAGAGACTCATTTTAGACAGAAGGACACCTACAATCTGAAATAAAATGTTGGAGAACCATTTACCATTTAAATGGTGCTCAAAAGAAAGCAGGGGTAGCCATCCTTATATCAGATAAACTAAAATTTAACCCAAAGAGTGTAGTGAGAGTTGAAGAGGGACACTAAGTCATACTTAAGGGATCTATCCCACAAGAGGACTTAACAATCCTCAATATAGGCCCCGAATGTGGGAGCTGCCAAATATTTAAACCAATTAATAACCAAGTGAAGAAATACTTAGATAATAATTATCTTATACTTGGTGACTTCAATCTAGCTCTTTCTACCCTTGATAGGTCTTCTAAGCACAACATCTCCAAAGAAACGAGAGCTTTAAATGATACACTGGACCAGATGGATTTCACAGATATCTACAGAACTTTACATCCAAACTCAACTGAATACACATTCTTCTCAGGTGCACATGGAACTTTCTCCAGAATAGACCACATACTGGGTCACAAATCGGGTCTGAACCGATAACAAATGATTGGGATCATCCCCTGCACATTCTCAGTCCATAATGCCTTGAAATTAGAACTAAATAACAACAAGAAGTTTGGAAGGACCTCAAACACGTCGACGTGAAGGATCATCCTGGTAAAAGACGAAAGGGTCGGGGATCCCTGGGTTGCGCAGCGGTTTGGCGCCTGCCTTTGGCCCAAAGGGTCAACCAGGAAATTAAGGAAGAATTAAAGATTCATGGAAACTGAGAATGAACATACAAGCATTCAAAATCTTTGGGATCAGCAAAAGCAGGCTTAAGGTGGAAATACATCACAATACAAGCATCCATTCAAAAACGGGAAACTACTCAAATATAAAAGCTAACGTTACACATAAAGAAGCTAGAGAAAATACAGCAGATAGATCCTACACCCAAGAGAAGAATAGAGTTAATTAACATTCGAGCAGAACACAAGGAAATCAAGACCAGAGGAACTGTGGAACAGATCAACGGAACGAGGAGTTGGGTCTTTGAACGAATTAATAAGATAGATAAACCATTAGCCAACCTTATTAAAAAGAAGAGAGAGAATATTCAAATTAATAAAATCATGAATCAGAAAGGAGTGGTCACTACCAACGCCAAGGAAATAAAACGATTTTTAAAATATACTATTGGCTGTAATATTATTATATTATTGGCTATAATTATTATTATATTATTGGGTATACACCAATAAATTAGGCATTCTAGAAGAAATGGACACATTCCTGGAAAGCCAGAAACTACCAAAAAATGGAACAGGAAGAAAGAGAAAAAATGAACCGGCCAATAACCAGGGAGGAAATTGAAGCAGTCATCCAAAACCTCCTAAGACACAAGAGTCCAGGGCCAAATGGCTTCCCAGGGGAATTCTATCAACCGTTTAAAGAAGAATTCATACCTATTCTACTAAAGCTGTTTGGAAAGATAGAAAGAGATGGAGTACTACCAAATTCGTTCCATGAAGCCAGCATCACCTTCATTCCAAAACCAGACAAAGACCCTGCCAAACAGGAGAATTACAGACCAATATCGCTGATGAATATGGATGCAAAAATTCTCAACAAGATCCTAGCCAATAGGATCCAACAGTACATCAATAAAATTATTCACCATGACCAAGTAGGACTTATCCCCAGGACACAAGGCTGGTTCAACACTCATAAAACAATCAATGTGATTCATCATATCAGCAAGAGAAAAACCAAGAACCATATGATCCTCTCATTACATGCAGAGAAAGTATTTGACAAAATAGAGCATCCATTCCTGATCAAAACACTTCAGAGTGTAGGGATGGAGGAAACATTCCTCGACATCTTACAAGCCATCTACTAAAAGCCCACAGCAAATATCATGCTCAATGGGGAAGCACGGGAAGCCTTTCCCCTAAGACGAGGAACAAGACAGGGATGTCCACTCTCACCACTGCTATTCAACATAGTACTGGAATTCCTAGCCTCAGCAATCAGACAACAAAAAGACATTCAGGGCATTCAAATTGGCAAAGAAGAAGTCAAACTCCCCCTCTTCGCCGATGACATGATACTGTACCTAGAAAACCCAAAAGCCTCCACCCCAAGATTGCTACAACTCATACAGCAATTTGGTAGCGTTGCAGGATACAAAATCAATTGCCAGAAATCAATGGCATTTCTATACACTAACAATGAGACTGAAGAAAGAGAAATTAAGGAGTCAATCTCATTTACAATTGCACCCAAAAGCATAAGATACCTAGGAATAACCCTAACTAAGGAGGTAAACGATCTATACCCTAAAAACTATAGAACACTTCTGAAAGAAATTGAGGAAGACACAAAGAGATGGAAAAATATTCCATGCTCAAGGATTGGCAGAATTAACATTGTGAAAATGTCAATGTTACCAAGGCAATTCACAGGTTTAATGCAAACCCTATCAAAATACCATGGACTTTCTTCAGAGATTTAGAACAAATTATTTTAAGATTTGTGTGGAATCGGGATCCCTGGGTGGTGCATCGGTTTGGCGCCTGCCTTTGGCCCAGGGCACGATCCTGGAGACCTGGGTTCGAATCCCATGTCAGGTTCCCGGTACATGGAGCCTGCTTCTCGCTTTGCTTGTGTCCCTGCCTCTCTCTCTCTCTCTCTCTCTCTCTGTGTGTGTGTGTGACTATCATAAAAAAAAGACTTGTGTGGAATCAGAAAAGACCCTGAATAGCCAGGGGAATTTTAAAAAAGACAACCATATCTGGGGGCATCACAATGCCAGATTTCAGGGTGTACTACAAAGCTGTGGTTCAAGACAGTGTGGTACTGGCACAAAAACAGACAAATAGATGAGTGGAACAGAAAAGAGACCCCAGGATTGGACCCTGAACTTTATGGTCAACTAATATTCAATAAAGGGGTAAAGACTATCCATTGGAAGAAAGACAGTCTCTTCAATACATGGTGCAGGGATAATGGACATCCACATGCAGAAGAAAGAAACTAGACTACTCTCTTTCACCATAAACAAAGATAAACTCAAAATGGATGAAAGATCTAAATGTGAGACAAGAGTCCATCAAAATCCTAGAGGAGATCAGAGGCAACATCCTTTTTGAACTTGGCCACAGTAACTTCTTGCAAGATACATCCACGAAGGCAAAAGAAACAAAAGCAAAAATGGACTATTGTGATTTCATCAAGATAAGAAGCTTTTGCACAGCAAAGGATACAGTCAACCAAACTAAAAGACAACCTACAGAATGGGAGAAGATATTTGCAAATGACGTATCAGATAAAGGGCCAGTTTCAAAGATCTATAAAGAACATCTTAAAATCAACACCAAGAGACAAACAATGCAATCATGAAATGGGCAAAAGACATGAAGAGAAATCTCACAGAGGAAGACATTGACATGGCCAACATGAACATGGAAAAATGCTCTGCATTACTTGCCATCAGGGAAATACAAATCAAAACCACAATGAGAACCACCTCACACCACTGAATGGGGATAATTAACAAGGCAAGAAACAACAAATGTTGGAGAGGATGCGCAGAAAAGGGAAGACTCTTACACTGCTGGTGGGAATGTGAACTGGTGCAGCCACTCCGGAAAACTGTGTGGAGGTTCCTCAAAGAGTTAAAAATAGACCTGCCCTATGACCCAGCAATTGCACTGTTGGGGATTTACCTCAAAGATTCAGATGCAATAAAACGCTGGGACACCTGCACCCTGATGTGTATAGCAGCAATGTCCACAATAGCGAAACTGTGGATGGAGCCATGGTGTCCATCGAAAGATGAATGGATAAAGAAGATGTGGTTTATGTATACAATGGAATATTACTCAGCCATTAGAAACGACAAATACCCACCATTTGCTTCAATGTGGATGGAACTGGAGGGTATTATGCTGAGTGAAGTAAGTCAATCAGAGAAGGACAAATGTATGTTGTCATTCAATGCGTTAATATAAATAATAGTGAAAAGGAATATAAGGGAATGGAGAAGAAATATGTGGGAAATATCAGAAATAGAGACAGAACATAAAGACTCCTAACTCTGAGAAAGTAACGAGGGATGCTGGGAGGGGAGGAGGACAGGGAGTGCGGGTGAATGGGTGACGGGCACTGAGGGGGGCACTTGACGGGATGAGCACTGGGAGTTATTCTGTATGTTGGTGACATGAACACCAATAAAAAATAAAATTATTATTAAAGGAAGAAAGAAAGAAAGAAAGAAAGAAAGAAAGAAAGAAAGAAAGAAAGAAAAGAAAGAAAGAAGAAAGAAAGAAGGAAGGAAGGAAGGAAGGAAGGAAGGAAGGAAGGAAGGAAGGAAGGGAGGAAGGAAGGAAGGAAGGAAGGAAGGAAGGAAGGAAGGAAGGAAGGAAGGAAGGAAGGAAGGAAGGAAGGAAGAGTGGCACCTGTGTGGCTCAGTTAGTTAAGCCTTAGGCTCAGATCATGATCCAGGTCCCAAGGCAGGCTATCTGTTCAGCAGGAAACCTGTTTCTCCCTCTCCCTCTGCCCCTCTCGCTCATGCTTTTTCTCTCCACTCTCTCTCAAATAAATAAAAAATATATTTAAAAAAGAAACAAACCCACAAGAGAAATCTCCCATGTAGAAGTATTTCAAACAATTTTTGCAGACATTCCACCGTCAAGTTCATGAGCATAGCTTCCCACTCTTATGTGTGGAATACACATAGTAACTTCCTTCTACAAAATATAATGTGAAAAACTTAAAATAATATTGATAATATAATAATAATAATTAATAATAATAATAATAAAGGATCAGTTTACTGCGGAGAAAGGTGACAAACACTACCTCAGCAAGATCATCAGATTGATACCAAGACTGATAAATCATGTTGATAGTATCTATCCTTTATATGATATAATGAAAATGGCAGTATATCTCTGTATATAATCCACAAAAACTGTTCAATCATGAGATAAATGAGACATGTCCCAACTGAGGGAAATTTTACAAAATACTCTACTTCTCAAAGTGTTCCAGTTCAACAACAACAAGGAAAGGCTGAAAGACTGTCACAATCCAGAGGAGCCTAAGAAAACAGGAGGACAAATGGAATGTGATATGAGGGATGGTAACTTAGCAAAAACTAAGGAAATCTGAATAAAGTATGGTCTTTAGTTATTGTGAGTATTTTAATATTGATTCATTAGCTAATATTTGTACCGTACTAATATAAGATATCAATAATTGGAGAAATTGAGTGCAAGTGCATGTGAATGCACTGTAGTATCTTCTCAATTTCCCTATAAATCTTTGTTTTTTTCCTAATAAATAAGATTTATTTTGAAAATTGACTTAAATGAATCAGGCTCCAAGTGTGAAGACATTTTAAGAATAGTTGAATTAACTTTGCCTTATTCTTAAAGAGTTCCTTTGATGGAAACATAGTAAGAATTTTAGATCAGAAGGAAAGAAAAACACTTATGAACACGTATAATGCCTCCTCAACCTGAAAAGCAGTAAAGGATAATAAATAGCAAAAATCAGATAAAAATACTTCTAGTACAATAGACACCATATTGCAAGTGCATTTAAAATTAGCAATGCATAACATTTATTTCCTTGACATTTGTCTTCAAGAGTTCACAGTGTTTCAGTGTCAGTTGAAATAGGGGAAGAATCTCAGGGAAGAATCCTTCACATAATAATAGGACCATTGGTAATAATGTCTCTCAGTACTTTCCAAATCCATAAAGATGCATTTTCTAATGAGTGACTGAACGGTGAAGAAAGAGATGAGAAACCCTCATCCCTCTGAACTACTTGTGTCAGAATATTTCAACCATAGTACTACGGATAGTAAATTATCCTTATTAACAGGAAATACGTCTCACATTGGAATCTGAGCAATCAGATGGGCAGAGAAAAAACACTTTGACCGCTCCTCATCTTTTAAAGACAAAGGAGAGTTTTTCTATGTACGAAGTCAGTTGTCAAGATAGCCTTAGGGAATAAGAGTCAGCAGCATCGAATCCTGCTGCACAGCTGGGACACCCACACACCAGGTCTTCCTGATCACAATCACTGGGCCTGTCCCCCCAACACAGGATGCCACGCTGAGGTCATTTGCAATTGCTCTCTTAGGAGCTCTTGGGAAGGGGGAAGGAACTAGATAGGATGGGACAGGACACATGGAGGCCGAGAAAATTAAGGCCATTCCAAATTAAATTCAGCATTCGCACACGCCCAGCCATCCCAGGCCCCTGTGAAGAAGAGATGAAATTTGCATTACTTCAGTTACAGGAAAAAAACAAAAGTTTACAGCTTAATGTCCTAGAAAGCCCCACAATAGAATCAAAACAGAGCCCAGGCCAAGGGCAGAAAGCCCCTATTAGAATGAGAGCAGAGCTCAATGCCCTTGAAGGCCCCATATCAAAATGTAAACAGAACTTGAGGAATTGCTCCAGCCCTTCTGGAGGTCCCTGAGACCAGCCCTTAAAACTAAGCTAAAACCCAACTCCGGGTCCTAGTCCCTGCTCCGCTGTGTTGGGTGTACTGGGACGCAAACTCGAGTTTGGAATTCAACCCTTGTGTGTTTGCATCGTGTCAGCTCCTTAGTGGTTTTTCGGATACGCAATCTTGGGCACAATACCCCCATGTCCCCTCCCACCTTGGCTGAACCCCTATCCCCTCCCAACCAGGCTGACACTCCGTCACCTCCCCGCCCACAACAACTGGGTACAGGCCCTCACAAAGGTCCCACGGGCACGGTGGGGACTCCCCCCATCCCTGGCATCCCAGAGGAAGGAAGGAGGTTTTGGCAGGACACACTCCCATGGTGACCACAGGGCTCCCTGCCCAACATGGCAGCTCGTGACAGGTCGGGGTCTGTCCCTGACGCCTGCTCCTCCTCCCTGGTTTTCCCACAGGAAATGAAGGAGGAGGCCCTGGTCTCCTCCAGGGACATCACACAGGTAGACCTGGATGTCAACAGGATGTTCGGCAGCCACATCATATATTAGGACTGCTAGGGGTCGGGTGAGGCTGCTGGGCCAGGGGGCTTTGGGGTCCCGGGAGCTTCTGTGTAGGGAAAACGGGGCCTCTGACACCAGGGGGAGCAACAGCAGCCAACAACACACCACTCCATGGTAGGGTGATTGGGATGACCACCATGCCCACCCCTCTGGGCCTCAGGGATGAGGAGGCCACTAGGATGGGGCCTCCAGGGGTTGCCATGGGAGCTGAACACCAAAGGGGAGAGGGACGGCCCCATGAGAAGCAGGGGATGGGGTGGGGGATGTGAGGGGCAGGAACCGGACCTGGGGGCCAGGTGGCATGGCCGCGGCTGGAGCAGGAAAACATCGATCCCATGAGGGTCGGACGGGTCAGAGTGACACCCACTCTCGGTGCTTTATATATTTCTAAATTCTATGCATTTAATTTGAGACAATTTGCAATTTGAAAGCATGCATATTATGATGACCCCCAGATAATGCTCCCGGTCCAGCCACGGCCCTGCACTGACCACACCGCGCCCCAGGGGCAGGTGTCACAACAAACCCCAGACTGGGGTCGCCTTTAACTGTAGACGTCTCGTTGTGCATCTTAGGGGAAGGAGATACCCTGTGTGCGCAAGCCACCCATGACATCCCCCTCATTCCCCACTCCCACTCCATCCCCCTACATCATCATCCCCAAAGGCATCCCACCTAAATGATCCCCCTCACACCCACACACCCCCACACAATCCCCACCCACACTATACCCCAACACCATCCCCCCTACACCATCCCCCACACTCCACCACAATCATACCCCTGCTCCATTTCTTACACCATATATATAAAAAATAAATTCAAAATGGATGAAAGACCTAAATGTGAGACTTGAAACCATACAAAGAAGAAAAGATAGGCAACAACGTCTTTGACATTGGCCATTGGATCTTCTTTTATATATATATATATATATATATATATATATATATATATATATATATATAAATTTGTTTTTTTAATTTTTATTTATTTATGATAGTCACACACACACACAGAGAGAAAGAGACATAGGCAGAGACAGAAGCAGGCTCCATGCAGGGAGCCTGACGTGGGACTCGATCCCAGGTCTCCAGGATTGGGCCCTGGTACAAAGGCAGGCACTAAACCGCTGCGCCACCCAGAGATCCCTGGATCTTCTTTCTAGATATGCCTCTGAGGTGAGGAAACAAAAGCAAAAATACTATTGGGAATTCATCAAATTGAAAAGCTTCCACAAAGTGAAGGAAAAAACCAAAGCTAAAAGGCAACATACAAAATAAAAGGAGTAATTGGTAAACAACACATCCAATGAAGAGTTAGTATGCAAAACACATAAAGGAAATATAAATCTCAAGATCCTAAAAACAAATTATGCAACTGGAGATGGGCAGAAAAATGAATGGACTTTGTCTCTGCCAAGACAACCAGATGGCCACCAGACACACGGAAAGACACTAAGCGTCACCCATCATCAGGGAAATGCAAACCAAAGCCACAATTATATGTCACCTGACAACCGTCATAATGGCTAATATTAACAACACAAGAAACAACAGGTGTTGGTGAGGCTATGGAGAAGGGGTAGCACCCTTACACTCCTGGTGGGCATGCAAAAAGATGTAGCCACTGTGGAAAACAGTGTGGATGGTCCTCGAGAAGTTAAAAAAAGGGGATCCCTGGGTGGTGCAGTGGTTTGGTGCCTGTCTTTGGCCCTGGGCGCGATCCTGGAGACCCGAGATGGAATCCCACTTCGGGCTCCCAGTGCATGGAGCCTGCTTCTCCCTCTGCCTGTGTTTCTGCCTGTGACTATCATAAAAAAATTTTTAAAAAAGAAGTTAAAAATAGAGCTACCCTACGATTCCAAAATTGCAGAGCTAGGTATTTACCCCGTGGATACAAAAGTACTTTAGTAGATTCTAAACACGCAGTACAGTGTTTGTAGCAGTGTAATCAACAACAGCCAAACTGTGGATACAGCCCAGATGTCCATCGGCAGATGAATGGGCAGAAAGATGTGGTAAATATACACACTGCGACATCACTGGGTCATCAGAAGGGATGAAATGAAGCCATTTACAATGACGTGGAAGGAGTGGAAAGGATTTATGCTAAATGAGCTCAGTCAGAGAAAGACAGATACCAAATACCATACAATTGCATTCACATGTGGATTTTAAGAAACCAAACAAACTGGCAAAGGGGCTCAGGGGGGATGAGAGAAGCAAACCAAGAGACACACTCTTAGTCACAGAGAATAAACTAATAAATACCAGAGGAAGGGGGGGATGGGGAATCAGGGGATAGGGACAGTGGAGGGCACCTGTGACTAGTACCAGGCATTGTATCCAAGGGTTGAATCACTATGTGGTAAACCGGAAGCTATATCATACTGTTTACAAACAGGAATTCAAGTAAAACTTTAAAATAATAATTGGTAGTATTGATGAAACATGGGCGCAGTAGAGATAATATCAGAAAGACAACTGAAAATCCAAATAAAGAGTCTTAGGAGACACAAATCCCCTCCTTAGCTCAGCTCGGGAGAAGCCTGCCATGTCTATTCTGACCCCAGCAGAAGCCTGTATTTTGATTCTCCGGGGAGGCCACTGACTTGGTGGAGTCATGCTATCTTTGAACCCAAAACCTAGAGTGCATAAAACTAAACTGCCCAATACTAGGAGTCCGAGTGCAGGCACATGCCAAGACCCAAACTCTAACCATACACAGACATAACCCTAACCCTATGTTAATCCTAATGTTAACGTAACCCTTAAACAAAACCCATCACTAATCGAAAACCAAACACAAACCCCAAGACCAAAACACATTCACTGAACCTTTCTGCCAACCCTCACCCTAAATCCTAAACCTATTCTGAACCCTTAAGCCTGACCCCTACCTTAAATCTAACCCTAACCTCTAACCCTAACCTTAACTTAATATACACAAATCCTATTCCTAACCTTAACCTGTACCCTAACCTTAACCCAATACCAATCCTATCACATACCCCAAACTGTACTCTAACCTGTACCCTAAAACTAACTCCTAAACTACACTCTAAACCTATCTCTTAACCTTTTCCAAAACCATACCCTGACCCTGACCTGACCCTAATCCCTAACTAAACACTAACCCTAAACCTAGCACTAACCCCTATCCTAAACATAACCCTCGCCCTAACCCTAAACATAGCCTTTTACCCTAACCCCTAACCCTTACCCCTAACCCCTAACCCTAAATGGAAACCTAAGCCCAACCCTAACTGTAACCATAACCCTAACCCCACCTCCAAACCTCCTGCCCTATTCCCTAAAGCCTAAACCCTAACCCTAACTCAAAATTCTATCGCTAACCCTAACCCCGTTCCCTAGTCCCTAACACCCATCCTAACTCCTAACCACTGACCCTTACCCTTATCCCTCACCCTAACCTGTAATCCGTAACCATAAGCTTAATCACAAACACCTAACATCTAACCTAAGCCTAACCACCAACTGCCTCCCCTCCCCTGACCCTACCGTCCATTCTACCCATTCATTTACCCTGTGGTTCTGAGTAGTCCCTTCTGATGTGGACGTGGCCCCCAACGGTGCCTCCAGAGTCCTCCAGGGGGTCCTGAGGAAGCAGGGCTCCTGTGAGTGCGGATGTGGCCCCACGTGTTCCTGAGTCATAGTCAGCGGGTCCTGAGGATGCTGGATCTCCTGTCACTGTGGACTATGCCTCACATCCTCTGGAAGCCTCAAGCAGGTCCTCAGGTGGCCGGGGGCTCCTGTCAGCCTGGACATGGCCCCACATCCCCCAGAAAACTCACGGCGCATCCTGAGGAGGCTGTGGGCTCCTGTCAGCATAGACGCAGCCCCAAATTTCCAGAAGCCAAAGTCCAGGTCCTGTCAGGATTGAC
The DNA here is from genome assembly GCF_011100685.1 of Canis lupus familiaris. Taxonomy (NCBI): domain Eukaryota; kingdom Metazoa; phylum Chordata; class Mammalia; order Carnivora; family Canidae; genus Canis; species Canis lupus. The sequence goes on along the minus strand of NW_023330510.1, from coordinate 145,239 downwards.
GTGGCCCCACATTTTCCTCAGCCTCACCATAAGACCTGAGGAGGCTGGAGGCTCCTGTCAGCATAGATGTGGCCCCAAATCTTCCAAAAACTTCACAGTGGGTCCTGAGGAGACTGGAGACTCCTGTCAGTGTGGATTGGCCACCCACATTTTTCTGAGGCCTCACCACAGGCCCTGACAAGGCTGGGGTCTTCTGTCCACATGGACGTATCCCATATTTCCCCAAGTCAACACCGGGGGTCCTAAAGAAGTCAGCATCCTGTTGTGTAGATGTCACCCAACGTCCTCCCGAACATCACTGAGGGTTCTGAGGAGACCGGGGCTCCTGTCACCGTGAATGCGGACCCCAACTTCCAGAAGCCTCAACTTATGTCCTGAGGTGGCCCAGGGGCTCTTGTCAGTGTGGATGTGGGCCCATATCTTCCTGAAGACTCCCCGTGGGTCCTGAGTGGCCCAGGGGCTCCTTTCAGCCTGGATGCAAGCCCACAATTTCCTGAAGCTGCGGCTCATCAGTGTGGACGCTTCCCCACGTCCTCCTCAGGCCTACACCAGCACAGGCTTGCTCCTGTTATTGCAGGCAGATTAGGCCTACTGCCCATTCATGCCCCCTGGGTGGGGCCTGGGCTCGGGCGCCCCCTGCGGGACGCTCAGGCGCTGTAGGAGGCTGTGCAGGAGGCAGCGGGCGCTTCAGGGACAGCACCTGCCTCCTTTCAGGCTCCAGCTGTGGCCTGTTAGCTTCGGAAACGTCTCACTGAAACGGAGCCCAACACCCGGCTTCCCCAGAAATACTAAAGGACAAGGAATTGGAGCCCACAGGACGCGAAATGAAATGTGGACCAGACTTTTACCACATCCCACAAAACTCACTCAACCCTCTCCCACTGTGGGCGGGACTGCGGGCTGGTGCAGCCACCCTGGAAACAGTGTGGAGGCTCCTCAGGAAGTTACAAATAGAGCCGCCCTGCGACCAGCAGGTGAACGGCCTGAGCTCACTCCGAAGATAGAGATGCAGTGAGAATCGGGACACCTGCATGTCCTGATGTTCACAGTATCCGGGTCAACAGTAACCACACTGTGGGAGGAGCCTCGGTGCCCTCGGGCAGATGATGGATAAAAAGGATGGGAGATAAATGATGGTCATAGAGAGAGGAATGGTATTCAGCTATCAAAGAGAAAGAAATCTTGCCATTTGCAATGACGTGGATAGAACTAGAGGGATCATGTTAAGTGAAATAAGTCAGTGAGGAAAGAGAATGACCGTGTGGTGTCATTCATAGGTGGGATTAAAGAAGCAAAGCATATAACAACTGTGAAGGGAAGGAAAAACAAGATGAAAACAGTTGCAGGAAATACAGACTCTTAATGATAGGAAACAAACTGAGGGGCGTTGGAGGAGGGGGGGTGGGTTAACAGGAGACAGGCATGAAGGAGGGCATGTGATGTCATGAGCACTGCTGTTATCTCCAACTGGTGAATCCCTGAATTCTTCCTCTGAAAGTATAATACACTATCCATTAATTAATTGGGTTTAAATTAAATTAAGTTAAAAAATCAGTTGTATCACAGCACATTTCCTTCTGGACTCTCTGTTTTGCTCATTCAGCTTATACTGGGACCACCCGCCGTGGGACTGGTTTGCCTACATAGGCTCCATGCCTCGTCCATGGCCCAGCCCAGGGCTAGAACTCACCACCCCTAATATCGGGACAGGAGGTGTGGTCAGGAGTCGGATGCTTAACCAACGGAGCCAGGTGGGGGCCCGAAAACCACACTGCTTTATCCTGTGTCTCTGTGACATCATTTGAAATCGGAAAGTGCTGCATCCCGCTCTGTCCTGCTTCTCAAATACTGATTTGCAGTCCCGGGTCATTTGTGGGGGAGGATGGATGTTATGGATTTTTTTTTTCCTATTTCTAAGACCTGCCACCATGATTTTGATAGGAATGACATTGAAACTGAGGGTGCCTACAGGAACTGCAGACATTTTCACAAGATGAGGCTCCCACCCCCACGAGCCCAGGACGGCCTCCCAGAGCCTGGATGGCTCAGTGCACAAGTCTTGTGCTTCTTTGGTTCAGTCTCATTATTTATTCTCCTTGATGCTCCTGAGAAGGCCTTCACGTCCTTCCTTTCCTTCCTTTTTTTTTTAATTTATTTTTTATTGGTGTTCAATTTACTAACATACTGAATAATCCCCAGTGCCCGACACCCATTCACTCCCACCCCCCGCCCCCCTCCTCTTCTACCACCCCTAGTTCGTTTCCCAGAGTTAGCAGTCTTTACGTTCTGTCTCCCTTTCTGATATTTCCCACACATTTCTTCTCCCTTCCCTTATATTCCCTTTCACTATTATTTATATTCCCCAAATGAATGAGAACATATAATGTTTGTCCTTCTCCGACTGACTTACTTCACTCAGCATAATACCCTCCAGTTCCATCCACGTTAAAGCAAATGGTGGGTATTTGTCATTTCTAATAGCTGAGTAATATTCCATTGTATACATAAACCACATCTTCTTTATCCATTCATCTTTCGTTGGACACCGAGGCTCCTTCCACAGTTTGGCTATCGTGGCCATTGTTGCTATAAACATCGGGGTGCAGGTGTCCCGGCGTTTCATTGCATTTGTATCTTTGGGGTAAATCCCCAACAGTGCAATTGCTGGGTCGTAGGGCAGGTCTATTTTTAACTCTAGGAGGAACCTCCACACAGTTTTCCAGAGTGGCTGCACCAGTTCACATTCCCACCAACAGTGTAAGAGGGTTCCCTTTTCTCCGCATCCTCTCCAACATTTGTTGTTTCCTGCCTTGTTAATTTACCCCATTCTCACTGGTGTGAGGTGGTATCTCATTGTGGTTTTGATTTGTATTTCCCTGATGGCCAGTGATGCAGAGCATTTTCTCATATGCATGTTGGCCATGTCTATGTCTTCCTCTGTGAGATTTCTGTTCATGTCTTTTGCCCATTTCATGATTGGATTGTTTGTTTCTTTGCTGTTGAGTTTAATAAGTTCTTTATAGATCTTGGAAAATAGCCCTTTATCTGATATGTCATTTGCAAATATCTTCTCCCATTCTGTAGGTTGTCTTTGAGTTTTGTTGACTGTATCCTTTGCTGTGCAAAAGCTTCTTATCTTGATGAAGTCCCAATAGTTCATTTTTGCTTTTGTTTCTTTTGCCTTCGTGGATGTATCTTGCAAGAAGTTACTATGGCCGAGTTCAAAAAGGGTGTAGCCTGTGTTCTTCTCTAGGATTTTGATGGAATCTTGTCTCACATTTAGATCTTTCATCCATTTTGAGTTTATCTTTGTGTCTGGTGCAAGAGAGTGGTCTAGTTTCATTCTTCTGCATGTGGATGTCCAATTTTCCCAGCACCATTTATTGAAGAGACTGATTTTCTTCCAATGGATACTCTTTCCTCCTTTATCGAATATTAGTTGACCATAAAGTTCAGGGTCAACTTCTGGATTCTCTATTCTGTTCCACTGATCTATGTGTCTGTTTTTGTGCCAGTACCACACTGTCTTGATGACCACAGCTTTGTAGTACAACCTGAAATCTGGCATTGTGATGCCCCCAGATATGGTTTTCTTTTTTAAAATTCCCCTGGCTATTCGGGGTCTTTTCTGATTCCACACAAATCTTAAAATAATTTGTTCTAACTCTCTGAAGAAAGTCCATGGTATTTTGATAGGGATTGCATTAAACGTGTATATTGCCCTGGGTAACATTGACATTTTCACAATATTAATTCTGCCAATCCATGAGCATGGAATATTTTTCCATCTCTTTGTGTCTTCCTCAATTTCTTTCAGAAGTGTTCTATAGTTTTGAGGGTATAGATGCTTTACATCTTTCGTTAGGTTTATTCCTAGGTATCTTATGCTTTTGGGTGCAATTGTAAATGGGATTGACTCCTTAATTTCTCTTTCTTCATTCTCATTGTTAGTGTATAGAAATGCCATTGATTTCTGGGCATTAATTTTGTATCCTGCCACACTACCGAATTGCTGTATGAGTTCTAGCAATCTTGGGGTGGAGACTTTTGGGTTTTCTATGAAGAGTATCATGTCATCAGCAAAGAGGGAGAGTTTGACTTCTTCTTTGCCAATTTGAATGCCTTTAATGTCTTTTTGTTGTCTGATTGCTGAGGCTAGGAATTCCAGTACTATGTTGAACAGCAGTGGTGAGAGTGGACATCCCTGTCTTGTTCCTGATCTTAGGGGAAAGGCTCCCAGTGCTTCCCCATTGAGAATGATATTTGCTGTGGGCTTTTCATAGATGGCTTTTAAGATGTCGAGGAATGTTCCCTCTATCCCTACACTCTGAAGAGTTTTGATCAGGAATGGATGCTGTATTTTGTCAAATGCTTTCTCTGCATCTAATGAGAGGATCATATGGTTCTTGGTTTTTCTCTTGCTGATATGATGAATCACATTGATTGTTTTACGAGTGTTGAACCAGCCTTGTGTCCCAGGGATAAATCCTACTTGGTCATGGTGAATAATTTTCTTTTTTTTTTTTAATAATTTTCTTAATGTACTGTTGGATCCTATTGGCCAGTATCTTGTTGAGAATTTTTGCATCCATGTTCATCAGGGATATTGGTCTGTAATTCTCCTTTTTGGTGGGGTCTTTGTCTGGTTTTGGAATTAAGGTGATGCTGGCCTCATAGAACGAATTTGGAAGTACTCCATCTCTTTCTATCTTTCCAAACAGCTTTAGGAGAATAGGTATGGTTTCTTCTTTAAACGTTTGATAAAATTCCCCTGGGAAGCCATCTGGCCCTGGACTCTTGTGTCTTGGGAGGTTTTTGATGACTGCTTCAATTTCCTCCCTGGTTATTGACCTGTTAAGGTTTTCTATTTCTTCCTGTTCCAGTTTTGGTAGTTTGTGGCTTTCCAGGAATGCGTCCATTTCTCCTAGATTGCCTAATTTATTGGCGTATAGCTGTTCATAATATGTTTTTAAAATCGTTTGTATTTCTTTGGTGTTGGTAGTGATCTCTCCTTTCTCATTCATGATTTTATTAATTTGAGTCTTCTCTCTCTTCTTTTTAAGGCTGGCTAATGGTTTATCTATCTTATTAATTCTTTCAAAGAACCAACTCCTGGTTCTGTTGATCTGTTCCACAGTTCTTCTGGTCTCGATTTCGTTGAGTTCTGCTCGAGTCTTTATTAACTCTCTTCTTCTCTTGGGTGTAGGATCTATTTGCTGTTTTTTCTCTAGCAACTTTA